>NC_135752.1:37765403-38060403 GCF_041903045.1 Epinephelus lanceolatus
TGTAAACACACATTAACATATTAACACCCCATAAAGTTGATACAGCAGACTTGTTAGCAGGCAGTTGCTCATTCACGCATTGAACTGAGAAACATTAGAAATGATTTGGAGTCGTGTTTCTGGGCAACTGACAGATTTAAAGGAATACTTCACCCACAAAATGACCATTTGTATATCAGTTACTCATCCTGTGTTATCTTGAATTGGGTGTGCACAGGGAACGAAGAATCCAAAAACAGCAAACACTGCTGATTAATTGAAGTGAAGGGGGGCGGATTTAACAACTTCCCAAACACATGCTTTCATCAAGAATTTTCTCCAGTTTTGGATTCTTCTTTTACAGTGGAAACATGCAAACAGTCTTCATGAATTCAGCGTAACATGGGGTGAGTAACTGGTATACAAATGATCATTTTGTAGGTAGAGTATTACTATTAGTCTAATATTCACTATCTTTTAGCTCTGTTTTGGGTCTCTACCAACTCCTGAGACAAATATCTGTCTGTTCATCTGTTAAAAGCGCCGCTATGTTCACCAGCTCGTCTCTAACTTGCTCTTTGCCTTTGCCCCCTAACCCTCTCACATCACTCATTATGTGAAACATTATTAATGTAAAATGCTGGCTTATAGCATCTTTAATGCAGTTTGAACAGTCTGGATCAGTGCGTCTCTGGTGGGTTTATATTAGTCTGCTGGATGCAGAGGCAGACTGAGGGAGTCTGGCTTTGTAAGCCGCAGAGAAATGGCCAGTGGCCGAGTGGCCAGTTGCTCGTCTATTCCAGTGGTGCTGTGTGGTCTGGTATTTTCAGCATTCATGTCGAGGCAGAAACCACCGAGTATTACAACAAGAAAATGCTCCGTTGCCTCACATGAACACACAAACACACAAATATGCAGAGAACCTTGTCATTGCAAAAAAAAAGAAAAAGGGCACTCGCACGACTTAACATGCACGAGCAAACTCCTGCACAGCGACACAGATGCTCTCTAAATCAAGTGACAGATTCTTTATATATATAAATATATACAGTACATCTACATATACATAGCTTTTAACCCCAAACCGCTGGCTAACGGTCACCTAAGGTTAGCAGCTAGATGTATGAGTGGAATGTGGGTAGACTCAGACCAGCAGCATACATACAACATAAAATGCACAGGAATAACTACAGAGTAAGATGAGTTATTTCTGGTGTCCAAGTTTCAGGAAGTTAAACTCCCACTCGTGTCTGCATGCCAGACTAACAGGAAAAAAACGTGACTTCTAAGAAACAAGACTGAAATAATTCGATCTATATTGTCATTAAAGAATCTACAGTTTTATAGCAACAATGTACGGGATGATAATGTGACAAGAATGTATAAGTGTCTCTGATACTGATGTACCTACAGAGAATCTGAATCCGCAGCTCCTCTCGGCTTTACGGAGCTTTAAACTGAGTTGCAGCTCATTGCATACAACATGGTCTCATCCCTGCTTGTCATACATTGACGCTTGGGCGTTAATATAATGATGCCAGAGGAAACCTTCTGCATTGTTTTCTGTTGCAGAGTGTGTCGACTCTTGTGACTAAGAGTTGGCAGTTAGGTTTCGGTAACAAATCTTTCCAGATAAGCCCAGTTCACACCAATAATTTTTGACGAGACAAAACTGTTTTAGAGCGTTGCAGTGAAAAGTTGTAGCAGTGTGAACTGGCCCGTCTGAGCTCGACTCAAACCTGCACCTCAGCTGGCCAAATCAACGTGTACCGGTGTCAGAAGTGGGTCACTGCTGCCCGCCCACACACATTCTCACTGACTGATAAATTGGCGCTGGTTATTTATATTATTTTGGCGTATTGATTATGAATACAGTCCATCTGATGCTGGTTTGTTTCATCACTGTAGCCAGTATCTTACTATCACTATCCTCATCCAGATTTTAAGAAGCTACAAATTATATTCAGCCACAAAATAAGTCTGAAAAGCTGCAAATCAGATCAGAAGTACAGAGAGTTGCTGACTAGAGATGATACATCGTCTCATCGTGGTCACTTCCTGTCAACCAGCAGGTTTTAAGAACGTTGCAGAACGGTGCATTGCAAGTAGTTGCCTGTTTTAACTTGTCTTGTTGCACATCTTTGGCCTGAACTGGGTTCAAGGGTTACAAAAAGACTGATTAACGACTGACATAACAAAACAACTCCTATGGGACACAAACACCAATCTCATGGGTCCAAGTCCTGTGTTTGTTAGACCCTACCACCTGCCCACACAGCCAAAAAGAGCCATGCGATGCAAGGGTGGCTTCCATGGTAAATGGAGCTGCTCCATTTGTTTATAGAGGCCCTCACACTGCAACAGATGTGTCACACTCTTTCTACCATGTCTGTTGCTCTGAACGTCAAATAACGATGCAGATAGGTTTACATTGGAACTTGTGAAAGCTTGGTGCATCTTATATGGACGCTAAAGGGTGCAAACTGCTCAAGCAGTGTATTCTGGCGCATATGGCCCAGAACTTAACTGTTTTGGTTCAAACTCACCGCAATGGACAGACACAGTTAGCAACTAGCTGGTGAACATAGTGGAGTATTTAGCTGCTAAAGAGCCAGATGTTTCCGTGAGGAGTTGGCAAAGATCAAAAAACAGAGCTAAAAGAGAGTGAATATTGGACTTACATTCATCAGATGGCCACAAACATATCTTCAAATAAATGATAATGTTGCTCTGTGACTGCTGGATGTGTAAATGAGTAACTGTTTGCCAACAAGTTCCTCATGTCAGTGCAAAAGTGGCCAAAAAATGGGGCATTGCCAGATTAATTTTCCCAAGAGACTGCTGTGTTTCTTTGTTATCTATATGGAATACTGAGGATATTGTTAAAAGGAAACTTTCAGATAGAAACATACCAGGGAAAATTACTTTCAGGACCAGCTGCTCGTCCTACTTGTACAACTTTGGGGCAAAAAAAAAGGTGTGATTTTGACACTAATGTATTACCATGACAATTAGGTTTTCAGTGGTAGCTCCCAGCGCCTCCAAAGACTCTGGTTCATCAGAGGGTCTCTTGTAGTGGAAGGCCGTCCCTGCGATGTCAAACTTCCTGGGCCAGTCGATGGTCCACGCTCCGTTGATGTAATAATCATCCACTTCAGACTTCAGAGCTGCGTCATCACAGAGAACAAGAAACACTTTCAGAGAGCTGAAATCAAAAGCAGACAGGAACGGTAGCCGGGACAACAGGTGGAGACAATCATTTCGTGTGATGTCATTGCCGTCCTTCAACTTCATCATCATCATCATCATTTTCAGCCTCCCCTGATGTCACTGACAACTCTCTGAGAAGAAACACACACACGTGCCTGTGTACACACACTATAAACGCAGACGTTCACGTGCACCGACATGTACATACGTCTAATTTAGGACGAGAAAGAAAACACACTTCAGGTGAAAGCCTGGACGAACCTCATGAATACCACTCTGTCTGGTTGTCAAAACAAAAGTTGGTCTCCAAGCACAACAGATCTGAAAATATCCACTTTCTCTGTGTTGAAATGAGGCCAAATTCAGGAGAAACGATCCAACCGCTCTCTATTCTGTCTCTCTGGCTCGTGCTTGTACAGATTCCCCTCTCTTCCCTCCCTCAAACAATAGCTTACTCCTCTTTAAAATATCACAATCCCCTTCTCAATAAATTCATTTTCAGCACATCTGGCACTGATTGTGAGCATTGTGATTTTGTTATTTTGAACAGAGCAGTTTACACAAGTCTCCGCAGGCAGCCCGCTCTCTATTTTTATATTGTCTCACTCAGTTTTTGCTTTAATCAAACATTAAAACGTTGCTGACCTAAATAGCAGGGACCCAGACAATGCTGCAAAAGAAAAATATTATCTTTATCACTGGGGTCACAGATGAGATTCATAACAAAATTACAGATTGCTTGGAGGGGAAAATCTAGTCCGACACAATAGCCAAAATTGCACTCTTTAAACTTTGATATATAGACATCATATCCCCCATAATCCTGGTGGAGCAGGCAGCTGTCACCACGGCCCTATAAATCTGATGCAGCTCTCCGGTTCAAAGTGTAACTTAAGCCCTCCATCAACACCATCCGCTATAAATTCAACACGCTGTCACATGTCTTTCTCTTGTTAATGAAAAGACACACAACGGGCTTAATTGAATCCGGTTGTTTGATTGTTTTGGGTCCATCACTGCCAGTGTTGCAAATAGTTTTTGTTTAGTCTGGAACAGAGCGGATGAGTCTGGTGCCAAGAGGGCCATCACATGTGTTAAGATTCAGGGAGGTTTTACAGACTCTCTCAGTTTTATGGTTTTATGTTAGGCAACGGGAGATTTAACGATGGCATCTTCTAATTTGCTCTTGACAAAGACGCAAAGGAAATCCCTGGAAATGTGGTTGACACAGAGCTGAACAGATAATATGAAACAGCTTGATGTCATAAATTGGCAATTCATCACATTGTGGTGAACTGCAGGGTTTACTGAGAGTGATGGATTGATAGTGAAACAAGACTAGAGAGTCTACAGTCACACCAATGCCTCTGTGAGGCTGCACTTAGGCAGAGTGGTGCTTTGAGCTAAATGCTATACTCGTTATGCTAACATGCCCACAATGACAATGCTAACACTCACATGTTTAGCATGTAATGTTTACCATGTTCACCAACTTGGTTAAGAACTAATTAATATGAAATCGAAGTTGAAATCATTTCATTCTTCTTCTTTTGTAACCAAAAGTATTTTAATTCAAATAATACATTTATTGTATGAAATATACTGGGGGGGGGGGTTATCTCTACTAATAACGTTGTTATTGAAGGAAAGAAGAAAAACATCAATAAAAATCTGATTCCAAACTTCTCAATGGCAGTGTATCTGGTTATAAACCAAAGTGGATGATTATTCTGAGGAGTATATGAATGTATGAACCCAATTTCATGGCAATCCACCCAATAGCTGTTGAGGTACTAAATGTCAACCTTGGGATGGCGCTCGAGGGAAAGTCAAAGGATCGCCGAAGTCATTAAGATTCATCAACCTGGAACCATAAACATCTACGTAAGATATGTGTGCCAATCCGATGATATATTTCACTGGGTATATATCGTTACCCTGCTGATGGCACTAGAGGAAATACCAGTGGATCACAGGAGTCATTAGGGTTCATCCTCTGGGGAATTTAATGGCCATGCATCCAAAAGTTATTTGCACAAAATGTCACAGCAATCCATCCAATGGCTGTTGAGGTATTTCTCCGAAAACCATAAATGTCAACCTCAAAGTGGCACTAGAGGGAAGTCAGAGGATGACCAAAGTCATTGGGATTCATCCTCTGGGCACCACTGATACATGTACCGAATTGCATGGGACTTTATTTGAAAAGTGCTGAGATATTTCAACAAACAACAAAAATGTCAGCCTCATGATGGTGTTAGAGTAAGTCAGTGAATAACCAAAGTCAATGACCTTGATCCTCTGGGGAACATGAATCATTGTACCAAACGTCATAGCAATCCATCCAATAGTTGGCAAGACATAAAACACCAAATCTATTTAGCAGAATTTAGATATTTCTCTGAACAGCTAAATATTTTTGGCCCTGCTGGTGGCACTAGAGGAAATTTCAAGGGATCAGCTTCATCTTCTGGGGAACATGAATTGTACCAAACTTCACAGCAATCCATCCAATAGTTGTCAAGACATTTCACTTAGAACATAAAATGTTGACTTCATGCTGGTGATACAGAGAAGGCCAAGGGATCACTAAAGTCAGTGAGCTTCATCCTCTGAAATATTTTGGGTCCTGCTGATGGCACAAGAGGAAATGTCAAGGGATCTGCTTCATCCTCTGGGGAACATGAATCATTGTACCAAATGTCACAGCTATCCATCCAATAGTTGTCAGGACATTTCACATAAAACATCAATTGTTGACTTCCTGCCAGTGATACAAGAAGCCAAGGGATCACTAAAGTCAATGAGCTTCATCCTCTGGGGAACATGAATGTCTGTAAAAAATTGTGTTCATGTCTATCTAGGAGATGTTGAGTTATTTAAAAAACAAAAACGTAGACCTCATGTTGGCGCTAGAGGAAATGCCAAGGGATCACTGAAGTCATTATGAGTCATCCTCTGGGGACCATGAATACATAAATTTGTGAGTGCAGGAGTTTATCTTGTAGAGTACTTTGATTTAAACTGAAATAATTCTGCATGTAACTTTTACAGTTATTCATTACATACTTTTATTATGCTTAGAAAGTTGCTTCTTCATCTTGTAAAGAGAAAACAATGTTTGGCTGTATGAGTCATTAGAATTGATCCACTGGGGACCATGAGTATATGCACCAAATTCCATGTCAATCCATCTGATAGTTGTTGAGATGTTTCACTAAAAAGCAAGAGTCAACCTCATGGTGGCACTGGAGGAAAGGTCAAGAGATCGCCAGAGTCAGTGAGCTTCATCCTCTGGGGAACATGAATGTCTGTACAATATTTAATGGCAATCCATCCAATAGTTAATGAGATACTTCAGCCTGGACACAGGTGTGTGGCAGATTGACACTGCCACCTGTGACGCTCATAAAAATACATATTACTCTGAAAATATTAATTCTTGAGGCCGCCACTTACCGATGTAGTTCTTCGACATGGCAACTTCTTTGATCTCAATGTGAACCGACCCTTTTGGGATCTGAACCACCTCCATGTAGCCTGGAGGACAAGGACAGGCATCGTTAAGGTGGTATTTCTCCCTCTCAAACTCAAAGGGAGGACATATAGAATAAATTCCGAATCACCCAAAAAGGACAAAGCAGGAGGACAAAACAATCCCCTCCTTTTTTTTCACAGTCACACACACACACGTGGATACACTGTATTTTTAGATGGTTTACTAGCCATACCATAGAAGGAGAAATATGTTTTCTCTCTCACTCTCCTGCTCTCTATAGACAACCTCAGGCTGAAGCCAACACCAAGTCCCTATCTCTGCTCCGGATTTCTTCACTCAGTGATGTAATTAATGGGGAAAATATTATGTTTTCATCTGTATACTGACAACATAGATCTAAACAGCAAAAAACGTGTTCTGTTGGTCGGTGACAAAGGCAAGAGATTATCTGCCTGGCCTCAGGGATGTGTTGGATAAAAGCTGCTCTGCCAAAAGGGCGATGAGTTACTTTGTTTTCTTCACGGCCATCTCCAGTGACTTTAAAAGGGATAGATTTCTTTAAATGGGGTTGTACGAGGCACTTATTCATAGTCGGTTTATTACCTACAGTAGATGGCGGTCAGCACGCCCCCAGTTTGGAGAAGCTACAGGAGTATTGCCAAGTGAGCAAAGCAATGAAAGGGCACAGCAGTAAAACATGCTTAGTCACCTAAAAGAATCAATATCAGTTTAAGTGTTCGCTATTTTCAGTGCTTTACCTGCTTTTCACGGCCCTTTCCAATGGGGAACAGAAAGCCGTTATCTATGCTCGCTTTAAGGCCACCAGACTCCATTGATAAAAACAGTAATTTTACCTCACTGAACATAGGAGCTGCTGGTCTACCACTGCCACGATCTGTAGTTTCTTTATGCTATTGTGTGCTCTGAATCTGAAACAGCTTTACAACTATTTTTGCAAATGTCAGTAATTTCACATGCAAAAATATGCCGGAAAAACGTTGGAAAATGTATCGCAATTTTTTTTTTGGAAAAGTTGCAAACAAATCGGGCAAAAGAAAACCAAAACAAACAGACCACGAAATCTGGAGTGACTGCTTTAGTGAATCCAAACTAAACCTTTAAAACACTGAAGTCCAACAATAACTCAAACAAACTCAACAATTGGCAGACCAGCAACTCCTGTGTTCAGCAAGGTAAAATTACTGTTTTTGTCTATGGAGTCTGGTGGCTTTGAGCTTAGACAATGGCTTTAGGGTGCTTTCACACCTGCCCTGTTTGGTTCAGTTCAATCTAACTCAAGTCCATTTGCCCCCTCAGTGTGGTTCGTTTGGGCAGGTGTGAACACAGCAGTCACACTCAGGTGTGCACCAAAACAACCGGACTGAGACCTTCTTGAAGAGGTGGTCTCAGTCCGGTTCCAAAGGAACTCTGGTGCGGTTGGTTTGTGGTGAGAAGGTGTTCCGACCTGGATGTGAAGCAACTGCAGTCACATGACACATTGTTTGGGTTAAACATGAGCATGTTACAGTCCTGGAGGATTATTAATGTGCACCTCCTCCTGTACTGCCTTAATATGCACATTCAGCACATCCAATGCATCAAAACATTGTTTTCTAGTTGGAGCCGCGCCTCGTTTTCAAACTGTATGCTTTGACTAAAATGAACAATGACAGCAATATAGTCCACGATGAGCAGCGCTAAAATCAACCTGCGTAGTTGTCCCTCCATTGTGACATTAGAAAGTGTCACATTTATCTTGCAAGTGTACTCTTCTTCAACGTTTGCTTTACTTCCTGGATTTTTCCCACATGGAAATTCTGACCAATCAAGAGCAGCTTTCTCACACAAGACATTTGATCTGGTCCTCTTGTAAATGCTGCCGTGAGAACACGAACCAACTCTAGGCAATTATACAACTTTGGAACAACATGAGTCCCCGATTCAGACCAAAGGAGACAACTCTAGGGCTGAAAGCACCCTTAGTTTCCTGTCAGGAAAAGGCTGTCTAGCAGCGAGGTAAAGCCGTGAAAATATTCTCAATATAGCGTACACTTAAAATGATATTGATTTTTTTAGGTGGCTAAATTTTGTTTTGTTGTTGCCCTGTCCAAAGCAGTACATTTCTTAGCTTCTCAGCTGTACTCCTGTCTGCTTCTCCAAATTGGGAGCATGCCAACTGTCATCTACTGAAGGTAACAAACTGACTATGGATAAGTACCTTAACAACCCCACATTAAAAAATCCAGACTATCTTTTAAAACTGTTGCATGTGCTCCCTCTCTGTTCGTCCTCTTCACACTGAGTGAATCAAAGAAGCCTAAAAGCTGCTGTTGAATACATGAATGGAGATCGAACAGAAACCTGAGATGACAGAGTATCTAAGTCTCTCATCGTAAAAACAACATGCCTGGAGTCGGGTATGTTTTACCTCCTCGGGGCAGAGAGTCATTGAAGAGTCCCTCTGTTGCCTCACAAGTGCTGCCATCCCCTCCACACACACGGCAGCGATCTTCTTTAGCATCAGAGCTCAGGATGTTATCGCAGCCCACATGCTTCAAAGACAACAAAGTCGGAGAAAGACAGAGAGCATTGTTTTAGGTGAAGACAGGAAAATAGGATTCAGTTTAAGTTCATAACAAATCTGCTAAGTCAGATTTTAGGCCACAGTCCTTATTGTCTTTCTGTCTTTTAAAGGAATAGTTCAACATATTGAGAAAAGCATTTATTTATTTTCTTAAAGACAGTTACATGAAAAGATTTATACCAGTCTTATGTCTGTCTGTTCCATACAAAGCCGGTTAGCTTAGCTTAGCATAAAGACTGGAAAATGGGAGAAACAGCTAGCCTGATTCGGTAACAAAATCTGCCTACTAGCACCTCTAAAGCTCACTTATTAACACATTACATCACACCAAATGTGTATTAATCCACTACTAAAAGTAGTCCCCAATAAATGCACCATGTGTTCCTGTCTGAGTGACATTTCGTAAAAACTACAGAAGTAAAAACTACTGCCTCAAGCGAGGGAGTTCAGGTATCTCAGGGTCTTGTTCACGAGTGAGTGAGGGTAGAATGGAGCGTGAGAATGATCGGCGGTTTGGTGCGGCTTCTGCAGTGATGCAGGTGCTGCGCCAGTCTGTCGTGGTGAAGAGGGAGCTGAGCCAGAAGGCAAAGCATTCGATTTACTGGTCCATCTACGTCCCAACCCTCACCTACGGTCATGAGCTCTGGGTAGTGACCGAAAGAATGACATCATGGATACGAATTGAGTTTCCTCTGTGGGGTGTCTGGGCTCAGCCTTAGAGATAGGGTGAGGAGCTCAGAGTAGAGCCGCTGCTCCTTTGTGTCGCAAGGGTTCAGTTGAGGTGGTTCAACATCTGATCAGGATCCTCCTGGGCGCCTCCTGCTGGAGGTGTTTCGGGCACATCCCACTGGTAGGAGGGCCAGGGCTTATCCGGGGCCAGGTCAAGCAAAGCATCCCAGACGTCCCTCTCCTCAGCAACACTTCCCAGCTCCTCCTGGAGGAGCTGGGAAGACGTCTGGGATGCTTTGCTTGACCTGGCCCCGGATAAGCGGATGAAAATGGATGGATCTTTGTGACCTTTTTAAACTTTTACATTATTAGTAGAAACCAGTGGGCTTGAGGCTGAGTGCCACAGAGTAGGAAAGTCATTAACTATTGAGAATCAGACACTTTGTGGTTTTTTAATGGGATTTGTTGACAATTAAAAAACACAGAATAACTCCAGACTTATCCTTTAACACAGCTACATTGATACCAGCCGTTACATCCGTATCTTGGCAGGTTTCAACATGTAAAACATACGAGGGCTCATAAAACATGATGGTGTTCAAATGAGCCAACGTAACAGATAAAAATTTGCTGGCTTGGTATAAATTTTAATACACAGTCCGTATGGAGCTCATTACACCTTTTATCTGTGCTCGATTTGCAGCGGTTGCTTCATCAAGACTCGATTAGTAATGCCTTGGAGGTGAGACAGCGGCGTTCAGCTGATTCTGATTGAAGGTAAGTTTTGTTATTTCCATTATATTTCTCCATTAAGGGCTCCGACACCAGCTGTATATGGACTCATTAGAGCATTTACACTCTGAAAATATTTGTTAGATGTGAGGCCTACAGTCTGTGGTTGAATATCTAAATACATTATACAATCAAAACGTCTAAAATTTACTGGTGTAAATTTATGAGTTTAACTTATAATGGAGTGCTCTGAATCCACTGTGCTCTCTGTGTTAACTGCTCCATCTGTGAAGTTCTTTTATAGTGCACACTTCTTGCATTATTTTGCCTCTTCAAAGTTTTTGGCAATGATCTCTACATCTTTATGTAGCATATATTTACAGTGTAAACAACAATGTACACTTTAATTTTCCTGCCTCAAAAGGATTTTGCACATAATTATATCACAGTTATTTATGATATAATGTTTTTATTTTTCTTAGAAAGTTGCACCTTGGAATGAGTATGATTCATTGTTTGAAACAACAGTAAATTTCACATCTATAGTGCATTTTGGGATTGTGAGCAGTTACTTTTTGTTTCTAGATTCTGAGATTCTTAAGGACTCTATATCAAAGCTGCAAGGATTAGTTGATTAGTTGATCTTCTATTTAATTTGTTTTAATTTATTTTTTACTTGAAAAGAAACAATGTTCATTAATCAACACTGAAACAAATGTAAATGCAACTGTGTTAGCTCCGAGGCCAGCTTTCATCAGCAGTCCCTTTGCCTGATGTTGTTTGGCTTCTTAAAATTAAAAAATTAAAAATAAAAGATCAGTTGGCGATGTGAGAGGTGACGGGGGGGGGGGGGGGTCATGCCTGTTAGCAAAATGACCAAAATGCGCTCCCCATCTCCTGGATCTGGACCCTGACATATAACCTAGAAATTACTAAGAATTACAGTTTCTGTTTTAACCGGTGCAGCATTTCTAGTACTGGTTTAGCGACCAGAATACTCACAGACCAGTTGCATGGCTTGACTCATGTAAATGCTGCTGAGCCAATCAAATCTGCAGTCTGATAAGCACTGTGACTGTAATAAGTGAGATACTTTGGATGTACAGGATGTCATGGACAGGATTTCGAGGCGCAGCCGGGGGAGGAAGGGGTCCAGTTTGGGGACCTCAGAATTGCATCTCTGCTCTTTGCAGATGATGTGGTTCTGTTGGCTCCATCACACCGTGACCTCCAGCATGCACTGGGGCTGTTTGAGTGTGAAGTGGTTGGGATGAGAGTCAGCACGTCCAAGTCTGAGGCCATGGTTCTCTGTCGGAAACCAGTGGATTGCCCTCTTCAGGTCAGGGTAGAGTTACTGCTTCAAGCGAGGGCATTCAAGTATCTCGGGGTCTTGTTCACAAGTGAGGGTAGAATGGAGCGTGAGATGGATCGGCGGGGCTTCTGCAGTGATGCGGGCGCTGCGCCGGTCCCTCGTGGTGAAGAGGGAGCTGAGCCGGAAAGCAAAGCTTTTGATTTACTGGTCCATCTACGTCCCAACCCTCACCTATGGTCATGAGCTCTGGGTAGTGTCCAAAAGAATGAGTTTGCGGATAGAAGCGGTGGAAATGGTTTCTTCCGTGGGGTGGCTGAGCTCAGCCTTACAGATAGGGGGAGGAGCTCGGACATCCGGAGGGAGCTTGGAATAGAGCCGCTGCTCCTTTGCATCAAAAGGGGTCAGTTGAGGTGGCTCGGGCATCTGATCAGGATCCTCCTGGGCGCCTCCTGTTAGAGGTGTTCTGGGCACGTCCCACTGGTAGGAGGCCCCGGGGCAGACCCAGAACACACTGGAGGGATTACATATCTCATCTGGCCTGGCAACACCTTGGAGTCCCTCAGGAGGAGCTGGAAAGCGTTGCCAGGGAGAGGGATGTCTGAGGTGCTTTGCTTAGCCTGCTGCCCCCGAGACCCAGCCCCGGATAAGCGTATAAAAATGGATGGATGGACTTTGGATGTATAAAGAGACCTGGATACAGAGTTGGAGACAGGGCCCTATTCATTCTTATGAAAGTTGCTCAGTGGTGTGAAGCCAAAAAAGTTCAATTTTGAGGGTATTAAATTTCCCAAATCTTTCACATTGTTGGGCCCATAGAGCAGGCACACCAGAGAGCTAACTAGGGCTAACTTCTGGTTTAGCTCTGCTAACTTGAATAGTGATAAAATGATTTAATGTTGTGGCTCTTCTGGAAATTTTATTAGAACTAATGGATTAAATTCTGGTAGTGAAATAATCATTTCACAGGGGCTGTGTGCAGTTATTTTATTAACTTATTACTGTATATGAGTGATTTATTTGACTATATGATGTATGGATACATTTTTGCCTGTCTTGTAAGTCGTCCTTGAGTGCTGTGAAAGGCGCTTATATATAAAATGCTTTATGCTTATTATTAAAAAGGCATAAACAGCAACTATTCTGATATCAAATTAATATTTTAAGCCATTTTTCTAAGCAAAAATACCCCAAATTCTGTGCCTGCAGCTCCTCCAGTGCAAGAATTTGCTAGTTTTCTCTGTTTTATAACACTTTAAACTGAATATTTTTGGAATTTAAAGGCCATTTTCACTATTTTCTAACATTTTATGGACCAGAAATGAATGGAGAAAATGATCTGACGGTTAATATACATGTTCGGTGCAGTCCTACACTATATATACAGTAACATAGCAGACAGCTCTACATAGTAAATCAGGAGTGATTTTGGAAACAGTTCCAGTCTTTAATCAGTTTGATAACAGCTTCATCAGTTGTGTGTAAGACTGTGTGACAATACAACAGGGAGGATCACTGTTCCACTCCTCCTCTGGATCTCCCAGCTTCTTTCTCCCCTCTATCACCACCTCCCTCTCTGTTATTCATCATCTTTCTCTCTCTGTCTCCGTCTCTCCAGCACCTGTTAACAGCATCGCAGCTCTCAGTGTTTCTGAACGCTTTCCAAGCAGACAGTGTTCTAGAGATTTATCGCGGTGTGGCAGTGAACCCAGAGAGCCCACCTCTGGAATAAAACCGACACGCTGGATTCAGACTGGAAATAAACCTGCAAGGCTCCGTTGGTGGGGAATATTCCACCTCTCAGAAACTCTCCTCCCAATAAAACACGCACCATGTTGTGTTTTTATATTAAAATCGGAGTAATGTTGTTGGCACAGTCGCTGCTCTTTCATGCCAGGCAGGAATCAAATCGTACGGTCAGGTGGAAGTCAAAGCAAATACTTAAAGCGAGGAACCAAGACGTTATTTCAGCTGCATCTCAGAAAACACACACAAACCCTCATCTCCACACAAACTGTACAAAATGATTCATGCTGGTGAAAACAAAGACAGCACCAACTGCCAACTCCTTTCAATAAGATGTTATTAAATCAGCCCTTTCAAATATATATCAAATCATTATTCAATCACAACAATGATTTTTGTGTTTTATTTATCACCAAACAATCCCAGTGGAGGCTGCAGAGCCCCGATAAGAGTCGCAGAGAGCAACGCCAGTCATTCAGTCACAATGAGCCACAATCAGCAACTCAAAGGCTCGATTGTTTTTCACTGCAGAATCGGTTTTGTGTGCGGTTTTGTGCTCTGGCAGTCGTGTTTACGCAATCAGCGAGCTACTAAACTGTGCTGTCAGAGATAAATACTGGCGCTGAGGCTGAGGAAACTCTTACTAGGGTCATTTAATACACAGCTGACATGTCACTCTCATATATACCAGGTTAATTACATCAGGAGTTAACAGTCACAGTCACAAAAGCCCACTGAGGGTAATGTCATAGTGTGATGTGTCATTATAGTATTTCACAGCAGGAGATGCATGATGTTTGTACTGCAGCAGACATGATTAATGCTCATAATACTTGATTCAGTTTGGCACAGAGCCAGATTCTGCAAATTTTGCCTTAATTCAAAGTTTCCTAAAGTGCGGCCTGTGGGCCGATGGCGGCTCTCAGAAGCATTTTGTGTGGCCCCCGAATGTGACATAAAATTCATCCATTATATTATATTTCAATGCTTTCACTTTTAATCGCTTACATATAGTACACTACTACTGTGTCAAAACTTGCCCCCCTAACAAGCATCTGCCAGGTTAGGAAGGACAACTAGGAGAAATGCTAGTGCTGTTAGCTAAAGTTAGCGACTTTGATGGACAACTCAGCAATTAAATGTGAGTTGGAGATGGTGAAAATATTTAGTTTTGTGTGGGAACTCTTCTTGTGTCCATCCTTAATCATACTCTGGCTCCCGAAAGACCAATTCACAGTTTCTGTGTCCACGAGGTTGATCAGTCGATGTGACATCAAACTCGTCATCCACCATTGTCCCTGAGGGTTCCCACTGACCCCAAAGCGGGCGTCTGCGTGCAGCCCATTTTTCTGGGACCGAAACACTGTAGGCAAGCTCGCTGCACCACTGCGAAGTTAGTTTTAAGCTGGATATATGACTGACATTCACTTCAGACCCAGCCGTTTCACCCGACATTGGCAGTAGGAGGACAGCTGGCTCAGCTTGCAGCTCTCCCGTTCACTGCCGGGGGCTGACACAGACCCTCAACTGTACTATGAATAAAAACGCGCACGCATCCACGTGTCTGCAGCTGTTTGACGTTCAATGTGGACAGTATGTCCAAGCCTTCAGTCATTACAACTTTGAGCACCCTTGCATTAATCAAGCAGGGGGACATGGAAATAATAAATTCCTACAGTAGAAAATGTTTTCAGTGGCTTTTGTTTATCTTCATTGTTATTTTTTTTATGAGATTCGTAACTGTTAACCTTTTTTAAGAAGTTTTTTCAAGTAAAAAATAATCATCCCTTGTCTGAAAAGCTGTAAATATAGAATTAAAACTAAACAAAATAAAAGTTTTGGCCAGTCTTAAACAATGAAGAAACATCTTAACTCAAGGTTTCTCTTTCTAGCTCTTTCCAGAGCTTTCAACCAGATCTTACAGCCTTCTTCAGCAAGTGACATTGACTCAGTTGTCATTGTGTAATCTCTGTAAACAGACATCTGCATATGACGGCACCAGATTTTGGTAATGTAAGCTTTCTAGTTTCTGATCTGAGTAGTAATCTGAATAGTATTGACCAAACGGGTTTGAGCGACATGTAAACAGTACATGTTAGCCAAAATGTGTAACCCATCGGCTTTGTCTGATGACGATTTCGCCTTGTAGTAGCATTTTTAGCATTTATCTGCATGACAGGTACCCTGGAAATCCAGAGTTCTCACGAGAGTACAATTTGAATTTGCTCAGCGAGTCACTCGGGCAATCAGTAATGATGCTCATTACCCATGCCGTTGGAGCCGAGCTGCACCAATCACATCGGTGTAACTGATATAGGCGGGCCAGAGGTGAGCTAAACAGATGATGACAGCGCTGCGACGACGAAGTCCGGAATCAGTCAGTAAACATTGCAAGATGGCTACGGATGAACACCAGTTGTTTGAAACGGCTTTGGCCGCTACAATGAACGAGTTAGACTTGGCTTTTTCTCTAAAAGAGGAACAGAAGACGGCGCTCGAGTCTTTCCTTTGCAAGAAGGACGTTTTTGCTGTTTTGCCGACCGGATACGGCAAGAGTCTAATCTACCAGTTAGCTCCGCTGGTAGCTAAGCTCTGGATACGTCACCCCCAGTACTGTTCTAATTGGTCGTGGTGTTATCCAATTGCATGCAGTGATATTTTCAAATGCATGCCTGGTGCCGCCCCTCGAGTTGGGCCATTTTCATTACTCATGGCCAGACCCTAAATCTTTCTAGATTTGGGTCTGGATTTCCAGGCTACATGACTGGCACATGGAGGAGGAACTCTTGGCTCAGATATCCACTGGCTACACCGGATCTCATGACATACTGGCTGCTAGAGGCTGATTGTCGTCAGAGCGATGGGTTCTGAGATTGGCCAAGATGTGACCTGGGTGTGGAACTTTTGATCACATGACAACAGGTGCTATATCCATCCATTTATAATACCTCCATCTGCTGTGACATGAGGTTTAAAGCCCTAAAAAGCCAGTCAGTGACCTTCAGTTAAGATTTCCCTGTCAAATACAATTTAAACTTTACTGTCACTGGTGTTTAAACATGTTCAAAGTCATACTTTATAAACTAAAACATCATTAATGAGCTCCTAGCTTTTTGTGCTAACGTTGGCAGAATGGTAGTTAAAAGAAAACTACAGTTTATTATAGTAGAGCTGCAACAATTAGTCCATCCACAGAAAATTTATTTAGATCTATTTAGATAATGAAAATAACCGTTTTAGTAATTTTCTAAGCAAAAAATCTAACATTTGCCAGTTTCATGCTTCATAAATATGAGAATTTTATGTTTTTCTTTGTCACAAATAATAATAAACAGACTTGCTTTGAATTTTTTAGACTGTTGGTTGGATAAAACCATCCATATGAAGGTGTCACATCAGGCTCTGGGAAACAACACCACATGTTTCACCTGTTTTCTGACATTTTATTGACAAAATGATTAATTGGGGAAAATGATAGGCGGTTTAAAACTTTTATTTTCAGAACTCCAGCATCAGATGTATAGAAATAATATGAAAAAAACCTTAGTTGCAATAATCTATAGTTTTCCTTTAAGACTTAAATAAAAGAGAAATTGAAATCATGTGGATTCAGGCCTCCAAACACGACGAAGCATGTCTCCCTTACCTTACACTCTCCATTGATGCAGATGTCCAGAGAGTCAGCCTGACACCGGGTGCCATCTATGACTGCAGGTGAGCGCTCTGTGTAGAAGTTATAGCCCTCTGCCAGGCAGTTCAGTGCACAGGGTTTAACACCACCTGGGTTACACAGAGCACACACAGACGCAGCACATGGTTATCTAGAGTCCAGCCTACACACAGAAACACACAACATGACCTGAACTCAAAGATAAACACATGACAAACAACACAGCTCTGGGATGTCCTGTCGACTTGTTGACAATAATAACCATGTGGAGGAAAGTCAGCGGCGCTCAGATCTAAAACCTCACGTCACCGTAACACTGACACCGACAGAGACAGCGTCGGCTGCCAACAACAATTATGCTGACATCAACACGCAGGTTATCTGCTGTTTATACATGACAGCTTGCAGCCCACAGAGTGCGGTAAATCAGGAGGCGATGGATTTGACAAAACAGACCCCTGTGATAAAAGAGATCTCACTTAAGCTCTTCCAACTGTGAGAGAAAATAAAAGTCATGTTTACATGCTTCACACTTTTATCACTTCTTCTTGTGTTCCTTGTGAAGTGGAGATTTTCCATGATGTACAGACATCAAGGGGAGAACTTTGGGGGAGAGTGACACAAAGAATGCACTCCTAAACTCCAGCCAATAGTTGTGGTAGTACAATGGCATTTGCACCTATTCTAGCACAGTCCAAGGAACGAGTGCTTCGTCTGGAGATTCTTGACATGAACTGTGTCAGGATGTCTGCCCAAAATGTGAAAGTCTCCCAGGTTGGATGAGCCGCAGATCCAGAAAACCAGCGAGGGTCTTGGAGCACAGCACAGTGTACAGGAATCTGAAGAATCCTCCACTCATCAAAGAGACCTTCTCACTGTTGGTGTTAACTGGGTACACAAGACAGGCCAGCCTGCAGACTGTCACTTGTGACGCAAAGAGGATGACAGGAAGAGTTTTACAGCTCAGCATTTGGAAGACGCAGAGACTGGATGCATGAAGTGTTCTGCAGCTGGATGCTTCAGCTCTTTGGCTGTTTAACCTCAGCCTAGTTATATGGAAGATGTTGTGAGTAGGCACTAAATTAAATCTAGTCTAGTAGAGTTGGGTTGATTTCCGGTTTTGCCAGTCTGGCCCAGTGTACAAGCTTGAACTGGATTGATTTTATGCAAACCAGCTTAAAGTGATAGTGCACCCAAAGATGAAAATTCAGCCATTATCTACTCACCCATATGCCGAGGGAGGCTCAGGTGAAGTTTTAGAGTCCTCACATCACTTGCGGAGATCCAAGGGGAGAGGAGGTAGCAACACAACTCCACCTAATGGAGGCTGACGGCGCCCCAGATTCAAACGTCCAAAAACACATAACTGAAACCACAAAATATCGCCATACTGCTCGTCCGTAGTGATCCAAGCGCGCACACGTGAACACGGTGCACAGAGAGGCAGTCAGAGCTACAGGCTACAATGAGGCTAAAAACAGAGTTCAAATGACGTTTTTCCAAACAACTTTTTATGTCGGGGCTTCAGGACACTTGGATCACTACGGACGAGCAGTATGGAGATATTTTGTGGTTTCAATTATGTGTTTTTGGACGTTTGAATCTGGGGCGCCGTCAGCCTCCATTAGGTGGAGTTGTGTTGCTACCTCCTCTCCCCTTGGATCTCTGCAAGTGATGTGAGGACTCTAAAACTTCACCTGAGCCTCCCTCGGCATATGGGTGAGTAGATAATGGCTGAATTTTCATTTTTGGGTGCACTATCCCTTTAACCAGCATATGTCGTTATGACTTTTGTGGCAAATTAAAACGTAGCCTCCATCATTGACCTGTGCCAATGGCATCACAGCGCTAAATCCAACTTGAATTGCATTAGTAATAAGGAGTATGACAAAGTGATTAACGTAATATTATGTTTGTTTAAGAACCGACAAATGTAGCCTCTGGTGTCTGACAGATTGTGAGCCGTGCACCAACAACAACATGATCTCATTCATGTTGTTGTGAGCCGTGCACCAACAACATGAATGAGATCGAATAAAGATGGGAGAGGGCAGAGTGCACGTGTTGTGTTTGTTTACTTGTAGGCTAACGTGCTTTTTGTGGCAACGCGAGGAGACATGTTAGAGTTAATAGGTACCACTATAGCAACATTTTGGATTTGAAGACGACAAGAGGTGCGATGCACTGCTGCCATTTAGAAATAATTCTTAAGTGTAGCTGGATGCTGCAATGGATGAGGAATGGCCGATTTATGAAGTTGAAATGAGAAATCTATACAAAATGTTCCTATTTCACCATAAAAACCGAAATAAAGTGGCAGCTGGCTGAAGAAATATCACCAAGGAGACACCGTAGGGACATGGAGTCATTATGGTCCACTTAGGAGCGACTGCTAAGCCAAGTCTGACACCTGATTAAAATTTGGTATACCGGTCCCGTCCGACTCTTAATATCAAACTGGTTTTAAAATTTGTACACCGGACCAACCCTACAGACGAGATCTTACACGGGGATTAATTGTTACTGCCAGGTGTGACTGAACTAGCTAAACATTAGCTTGCTAGCATGAAACCAATTTAGATTGAGGAGTAAAAGACTTCAAATAAAATATGACTGATACATCAAAGTGTTTAAAAGTGATGTAAATTTGGACGATTAGAAAGATTAACACATTATACCTCAAACTAGAAAATGTCATGCTAATGACATAAAGCTAAATGATTACCTCAACAGTGTCAGTTACATTAGCATAACTGGATCTAAACTGCAAAAATACTGCAACATTTTTAGATCAAAGTGGGCCAATATCTATATTTACAAGAAAATAAATTTCATATATATATCTGCCCCCAAACCTTCTATGTTACAGCTACACTAGACTCACAAGTCAGTCTTTAGATGCTTTGCTTAACTAAAGACTGATGTCTTTCTCCCTGATTTTGTGTTTAGATGGGCGGATACAGTTTAAAAAAACTCCCTACGTTGCAGAACCAATAGTAAATCCGCAGGGCGGTCCTTTGGTGGCTCGCTGAACTCTTGTGCTCGTAAACATAGTCCGACTGTGTTAAAAGTTTTAAACAAAGTCGCTGTAAGTCCTTCATTTCCACAATCTTGTGGACTGAGCACACGTTTGATAAAACAGAGTTTAATCTCTCGGCATCCATTTTCAAGCTCTCTGTGTGTTTGTTTCCTTGCGGACGAGAAAAGGGGGAGCGCACATTTCCGGGAGGGCGTGTCCTTTTAAAAAATGCAAGAGGCGTTGCTTTGTTGCCGGCCGTTTTCTCCGGCGTGTTAAACACACTTTAGAAAGGAGTGTCCCCAGACTATCAGAAGGCGGAGATCTCTGATTGTCTGGTGGCGAGACTTCAGCTACACAGACTCCCTGTTTCCATAGTTGACTGCTTTTGTGAGAGAGATGTCTCTATAATGCTACCAATATTTATTTTACTTAAGTCTGTTGTAGCTAACATATTACTTGAATTTTATTTAAAACTATTTAGTAGTTACTGAGAACTTAGGAGGGACTTTACACGGACATAATAAAGGCCCTGAAAACATTTGATTTTCTGATCCACGTCCTAGGAGCTAGGGAAACCTATATGAACACATGTTACATAGCCAAAATTAAAACTTTTGGCTATGAAACATGGAAGATTTCTGCATTTAGCAACATCTGAATCAAAATGTGATGACGGTTGTGGGTTTTTTGCCTGTCAATCAGAACTAATAAAACCACACCCACACAGTCCTCATGAAACACATTAAATGAGCTTTACAGGATTAAACTCTTAATAAATAATACTGAAGGATCATTTTCCACCCAAACGTAGTTGCTTAATTTGTAATAAATATCTGATGGATTTGGAACCAAGTTGTCAGAGGCTTTAATGGTGCGACCCAGTCCTGAACTCACCACCAGTGTAAGGCTTCCAGTTGTAGTACTTCCCACGGAAAGGCATGCTGTCAAAGTCGGCGCACTGCTTCTCTCTGAAATCACGAGATCCTGCAGCGCAGGCCTGCGAAATAAAAGGAGTATATATTTAAGAAGTTGTGATGCTAAACAGACTGAACAAGTAGCATCTTAGCCCATTTAAAACAAAGCAAATAAACTTTGCATGACTGCTGACCACTTCCAGACAATATGAAAATCTATTGAGAGACTCTTGGCGCTTGTTTGAGCTATCTCAGCAGATAAGATGGAAAAACTGACTTGGATAATGGGTAATATGTTAGCTGGTCTGCCTCTCTTTCTTTTACTCATTTCCATTTAATTCATCTTTTTCTTTTTGTTGCATGCTTTACCAGTCATACACAAATTATGCAGCACTGCATAAAGACTTGGGGACCATAACGTTTAATGTTTGCAATGTGGATGTTACGGTGCCTGGAAACTGTTGTTGTTTTCTTTTGTTGTTATTGACCTAAAAAATATTTTTAATAGATTTAAGTATTAAAAGATGTGGCAGGGTAAAGCAGGACAGACTTTTCTAATCAATTTGCCATTAAACTGCCAACATTACCAAGCAATGACGATGTAATTGACAAAAATAGACTTGATGCTCACTGTGATGGATTACACCACTCAAACAAGTTTTAAGAGTCTGCCAATTGATTTTCATGTCACAGGGAAATGAATGGAAACTGAATGATTGGGAAAAACATCCATAAATCTAGAAATCTGTTGCATGCATTCAAAAATGGTCAGAAAAGAGTCAAGTAAAGGAGCAAACACTTGCATGCACACTGCTCCCTTAAAGGGTCAGTTCACTATTTTTCAACCTGGACACTATGTTTTCATGGAACAACAAGTTTTGAAACTGGTCCAGTATTAGGATGAGGTCACACATGAGTGAAATTAACACTGGCAAATATTCGTCTCCCGTTCAATTCAATGCCAGCAGAGGAGCAAATAAAACATTCGCTTCACTGACTGGCAAATTGGCAGCCTCAACCAATACCAAAGGATTATTTGTGGAGGAGACATTCCCCCAATCCCTTACAGCTCCGTCAGGTTAGCTCTTAACCTGATGAAGAATTGGGACACCACTTCCCCTCACTTGAATGTGCAAAACCAATGGGAAGGGCCAAGACAAGGGCTAAGGGGAAGAAATGGAAATGGTCCTAGGTCTGTAAGAGCTTAGGGCTTGAGTCAAAGAGTCTGTAAGGGATCCATTTGGGATTGGGAGAGTGATTGTTGCCATGTCTAACCAGCTGATACTGTACGATACTGGCCATGAATACAAACTGAGTCGGGAGACAGACATGGAACATAAAAAAATGTAAAATGTCTCTGTATTTTTTTAGCAAGCTAGTTTACATCAGCTAACAAGCTGCCTTTCTCTGTCCGTCACATCAAGCACTGCCCACATTCAGCACGAATATCACCTTGGCAGGCAATAGTCACTTGCCTGCATTCGCTCATGTGTGCCTATGCGAGTGGACTGTAGCCAGCAGCCACAAAACAGTGTAAACTTAAAGGGCAATTGTGCAACGTCAATGTGCGTCCACTAACCAAGCACCTCTCCAGCTACCAGTCCATGCTCCATACTTGATCCGTACAAGGACTTGAAACGGCAACTGTCTGGTTCCCAACACAAGTCCTTATGGACGTTATGGAAAGGATTCCTACAGAGATAAACTGTGTCTCAATTCAGGGGCTGCAGCCTTCGCAGGTTGCATTTGAAGACTGATTGGCGCGACCAAGGCCGTCCCATTTCGACGACTCCTTCAAATGCGGCCGAGAAATGCAGCCTTCTTTACCAGAATTTGGAGGATGCAACAGATGAATCCTTCAGGGCCCAGCGTATCCCAAGTACCATGTCCTCAAGTGTTAAATTTAAAAAAAAAAAAAAATATATATATATATATATATATATATATATATATATATATATATATATATATATACAGTACAGGCCAAAAGTTTGGACACACCTTCTCATTCAATGCGTTTTCTTTATTTTCATGACTATTTACATTGTAGATTCTCACTGAAGGCATCAAAACTATGAATGAACACATGTGGAGTTATGTACTTAACAAAAAAAGGTGAAATAACTGAAAACATGTTTTATATTCTAGTTTCTTCAAAATAGCCACCCTTTGCTCTGATTACTGCTTTGCACACTCTTGGCATTCTCTCCATGAGCTTCAAGAGGTAGTCACCTGAAATGGTTTCCACTTCACAGGTGTGCCTTATCAGGGTTAATTAGTGGAATTTCTTGCTTTATCAATGGGGTTGGGACCATCAGTTGTGTTGTGCAGAAGTCAGGTTAATACACAGCCAACAGCCCTATTGGACAGCTGTTAAAATTCATATTATGGCAAGAACCAATCAGCTAACTAAAGAAAAACGAGTGGCCATCATTACTTTAAGAAATGAAGATCAGTCAGTCCGGAAAATTGCAAAAACTTTAAATGTGTCCCCAAGTGGAGTCGCAAAAACCATCAAGCGCTACAACAAAACTGGCACACATGAGGACCGACCCAGGAAAGGAAGACCAAGAGTCACCTCTGCTTCTGAGGATAAGTTCATCCGAGTCACCAGCCTCAGAAATCGCAAGTTAACAGCAGCTCAGATCAGAGACCAGATGAATGCCACACAGAGTTCTAGCAGCAGACCCATCTCTAGAACAACTGTTAAGAGGAGACTGCGCTAATCAGGCCTTCATGGTCAAATAGCTGCTAGGAAACCACTGCTAAGGAGAGGCAACAAGCAGAAGAGATTTGTTTGGGCCAAGAAACACAAGGAATGGACATTAGACCAGTGGAAATCTGTGCTTTGGTCTGATGAGTCCAAATTTGAGATCTTTGGTTCCAACTGCCGTGTCTTTGTGAGACGCAGAAAAGGTGAACGGATGGATTCCACATGCCTGGTTCCCACTGTGAAGCATGGAGGAGGAGGTGTGATGGTGTGGGGGTGTTTTGCTGGTGACACTGTTGGGGATTTATTCAAAATTGAAGGCATACTGAACCAGCATGGCTACCACAGCATCCTGCAGCGACATGCCATCCCATCCGGTTTGCGTTTAGTTGGACCATCATTTATTTTTCAACAGGACAATGACCCCAAACACACCTCCAGGCTGTGTAAGGGCTATTTGACCAAGAAGGAGAGTGATGTAGTGCTGCAGCAGATGACCTGGCCTCCACAGTCACCGGACCTGAACCCAATCGAGATGGTTTGGGGTGAGCTGGACCGCAGAGTGAAGGCAAAGGGGCCAACAAGTGCTAAACACCTCTGGGAACTCCTTCAAGACTGTTGGAAAACCATTTCAGGTGACTACCTCTTGAAGCTCATGGAGAGAATGCCAAGAGTGTGCAAAGCAGTAATCAGAGCAAAGGGTGGCTATTTTGAAGAAACTAGAATATAAAACATGTTTTCAGTTATTTCACCTTTTTTTGTTAAGTACATAACTCCACATGTGTTCATTCATAGTTTTGATGCCTTCAGTGAGAATCTACAATGTAAATAGTCATGAAAATAAAGAAAACGCATTGAATGAGAAGGTGTGTCCAAACTTTTGGCCTGTACTGTATATGTATAATAACAATCTCTGGGTCCATGATTTAGGGCTAACTAACTTGCTAGCTTATTCCCTCTTTCGTCAAGCGCAGCTGGTTGCTAGGTAATAGGCACACCAATGGGGCGAGAACAACTGGTGATGCAACCAGGAAATCCTCAGCAGGCCGGGCCGTTCATTTTGGAGACGTTCGGTTTGGATGATGCAGTCTTTAAAGGATGTGGCCGACGTCGACCGCAAAGGCCACGCCCTTTGAAGACTGCAGCCTCTGAATTGAGACCCATCTATAGACCTTTTTGTTTAACCCAAAACTGCTCCGAAATCACCATCACCAAACCCACCAGACTCCATTTAAATAAACAGCAATTTTATCATCGTAAAACACACTTCATTCAAAGTCGACAGAAACAAAATAAATTGTGAATAAATTCACAAAACCCATCTTGGTTCGTCTTTCCACTGTTCCAACAATCACCAGCTCTGGTTTGGTTGACATTAACCCTTAACACACCCAGTTAGATGTGACAACATGCTGCCTCTATACACACTAACATGACTGTTTTTTTAAATGGAGTCTGGTGGGTTTGGTGACGGTGATTTCAGGGCTGTTTCTGGTTAAACAAAAAGGATCTGACTCTTTGACACAAAGCTCTATCTCTGTAGGGATCCTTTCATAATGCTGTCAGACACTTAAGCCTGATTTATGGTCCTGCGTTAAATCAATGACGTACCTACGTCGTAGGGTATGTGGCTACGCAGGAGACTCGCCGTAGCCCCCGGCGTAGCCTGACGTGCACCTCCCAAAAAATGGAACTACACGTCGAGGCGACGCAGACCCAGCGCAGACCGAGAGGGCTGTGATTGGTTTGCTTGATAGCAACGCATTTCCGTTTCTGTATTTCCAGATTGCGCCATCCCCGCCATCTTTAAACATCTTCTGTTGCGATGTAGATGTTGCAGTATTAACATACTTTCTTCGACATCCAACAACTCCAACTCCAGCAAGATTCTCTCTCTCTCGGTCGCCATTGTTCACTGTGACCGGAAAAGCGGGAAGCTAAACAAAGTATCAACTAGAGACGACGATAACCATTCAGGAAAGGAACGCAACCCCCTACCGCTCTGGCAGTGAATTGCACCGCGACGAAATGGAGTGACGGAGAACTTCGAAGGGTTCACTACGGCGTCATGGCAACGACGTAGGTACGCCGCAGGACCATAAATCAGGCTTAAGAATAACAATCTGAGCCTGTCAGTGGCAAAAACAAACACTTTTAGATGATGCACAATTGCCTGATAATGTTACTTTGCAGCCTGTTTCACAGCTCAATACTGGACCAAATTAAAAGCTGTGGTTCCCATTGGTGACTTAGAAGCAACAACATGTGCAAACAGGGTCCAGGATGAAAAATAGAACTTTCTCTTTAAGATGCTGAGCTGCAGCCTTGCATGTTGTTACCATTTGTGAATTATCTACAGCGACTATTTCTTTATTCCGGGAAGTTTTTATTTGTATAGACAGCATCATTATTAACAACTGGATAAAGTCTGCATAAGATGTCACATTATATTTTCGGACACTAAAACAGACTTGTTTCTTGGAACTCCTAATTGAGAGCAGTGTGTTTTGCATTTGGAGGGTTTTTGTTTTGTTTTCATGAGTGGATGTTGCTCCAGTAAGAGGAGGTTTTAAAAAGAAAAAAAACTGGAAAGAAACACTTTATTGGTGTGAAAAGGTCCTTAGAAACCCCAAAACACTTTCCCCCGGGACAAATAAAAGCTCTCGGGTCAAGGCCGTATTTCACATGCTGAAAGTGTTCCACGTCGGGGAAGGCCGAGCCACTTTCATTACCACTTGAGTGTTTTGCCAATATGGCAGCTTTAAACTCGCACATCAAACATGCAGATTGAGTCAGAAGAGACAGAATAATATTATTACAAGTGTGCATTGAAATGACAACATGGGGCCAAATGAGATTTACATGTGCCGACACGTGTTTGAAGGAGGAAAGACTTCAAAGGTCACATCAGACGGGCTGCACCGCGGGATTATTTGGATTATCGATTAACATGTTGGTTATGTTTTGATTATTCAATGAATCATTTTGGCTTTAAAATGCCAGAAAACTGTTAATAATCACAAATGTCACCCCAGATCTCCGTCCAACACCAGTCCAAACCCCAAAGAGAGGAAATAAGTTTTCACATGTAAGCAACCAGAAAATGTTCTTTATGATTAATAGGTTATTAAAAGTCTCTAGGGTTAAAGGGAAACTCAGAACCTTGATTTCTTTATGTCAAAGTCAGTTTTCCAGTGCAAACAGCATGACTCTAGGGATGTTAGTTGGTCCAACACTTTGGTCTAGAAATGAAGAACTATGAAAAGACTGCTGGATGCACTGGCATGAAATTTGGTACAGATGTTCATGGTCCTCAGATGATGAATCCCAGTGACTTTAATGATCCTTTGACTTTTCTTCTACCATCACAGCGACATTATCATGTATTTGTTTTGGGTGAAATGTCTCCACAAAAGGGCGGAGTATCATGAAAATTTGGCATACACCTTTATGTTCCCCCTCAGGATGATTTGTAACATCTTTAATGGTCTCATGATTCTCCAATTAACGCCGTCATCTGGGGCGTATTTTATTGAATTCGTCTCATAATTTGTTTATGAGCAAATACCTGAGATTAATGACGTCCCCATCAACCTCAGATGCACTTTGTGTTTGGTGCTATTTAGCAAATGTTAGCATGATGAAGCTGAAACATCAGCATGTCTCTCGTTGTGAGCACGTTAGCATGCTCACATTAGCCTCACAGAGATGCTAGCTCCCAACTGGTCCAGCCACGGGGTCCAGACCTGTCCTCATTAGCTCACGGCCAAGATAGTTTAATATATTCAGCGTCATACTTGCGTTTGGCCATGTCGTCGAGCTAGTTTATTGTCTCTTAAGCAGCTGTCCATTAGTCACTCACTCTACAGCAAGAAAGGGCACTTCAAAATAAAAGCTTGGTGCTGGAAATTCACTGCACTTAAAAATAAAGTATGTTTTTTACAGTCTTGACACGTTTGCGAGTCACTTGCGGTTCATTCAGGACAGACCCCTGACCCCGTTTTGGATTAGTTGGGAACCACTGACTTAAATGACCCACTTTTGCAGGAGTGGAGGGTGGAGAGAAAGCCAGTCTCCCCATCTCAGTGACTGAGTATTCAGTACTTTTTTAAACTTTCTTTGTCATATTTTTATTGTAACTTTTATTACTTTCCCTTATTTTTATTTTCTCTGAATATGTTTATTGTACGGTTTATCTTTGCACCAAAAACCAAAGCAAATTCCGTGTAAGTGAAAACTTACTTGGCACTAAAACTTACTCTGATTCAGATTTTTACAAGATCTGTAGAAGTCCTTTTAATTATCATTGCTGTGGTATCTTTCAGCCACAAAAGACACATGCGCATGCACAAACAAAACCAGCGCTCTCTTTTGAGCTGTCAGTACAGCTCACTATAATATTTAACAAACAGAGAGAGATTGTATTATGGACTGCGGCGTCTTTTAGTCTAATCACCCGCTACATGGTTGTTCACTGTAGCATGATGTCTGGTTGCGTTTCTCCTAATCTCTATAAACAGAGTCTGCTTGGTGCAGAATCTAGGCGAGGGGACAAGGTTTTGGTATCGTAAGTACTCTGGTTTCTGTTTGTAGTCCGAGCAATATTGACCAATCACATGTGAGTGCAGGTGAACATTCCGTATGGAGAGGCCGAACGCACTGGCCAAAGTGCAATGTAGGAAACTATCGGCTATTGTATTGTCACAAAGGGATAGATTTATATTAGCTGCATTCATATGCAGACGTTTGCTTGCAGAGATTAGCCGAAATGACCTGAACACGGAAGAGGAAGTCTGAGCTCGGATATCTGCTGACTACACCCGATCAACCCGAAATATTTACCTGTCTTGTCTCTGAAGTCAAAAATATTTCCACCCTGCTGATTTAGTCACGAGTAATTAATGTTATCCTCATCATCTTTTTCTTGGCTGCTTGCCATTTTCTGTCTGTCGCTGTTTGATGATGACACAGTATTTCAAAATAAAGGCATACCCTAGAGAACATCCTAACGTTATGGGTCCATTTTTTCCACTGTGCATCGATAATATACCCTGGAAATCCAGAGTTTTCATGAGAGCACAATTTGAATTTGTTCAGCGAGTCACTCTGGCAATCAGTAATGATTACTCATTACCCATGCCGTTGGAGCCGAGCTGCACCAATCACATCGGTGTATCTGATATAGGCGGGCCAGAGGCGAGCTAAACAGATGACGACAGCGCTGCGACGACGAAGTCCAGAATCAGTCAGTAAACATTGCAAGATGGCTACGGATGAACACCAGTTGTTTGAAACGGCTTTGGCCGCTACAATGAACGAGTTAGACTTGGCTTGAACAGAAGAGGAACAGAAGACGGCGCTCGAGTCTTTCCTTTGCAAGAAGGACGTTTTTGCTGTTTTGCCAACCGGATACAGCAAGAGTCTAATCTACCAGTTAGCTCCACTGGTAGCTAAGCTCTGGATACGTCACCCCGTGTATTGTTCTGATTGGTCGTGGTGTTATCCAGTTGCGTGCAGTGATATTTACAAATGCATAATTGGTGCCGCCCTCGAGTTGGGCCATTTGCATTACTCATAGGCAGGCCCTAAATCTTTCTAGATTTGGGTCTGGATTTCCAGGCTATCGATAATACTGGATCGTTGATCATTGAAGTGATACATCGATGAAGATCAATGGATCTTTACACCCCTACGCGCAACCCACATCCAAATGAAGTGGCGTTTTCACTGCAAAGCTAGATTTGTTTTGAATGCAGCCTTGATATTTTTAAACGGTAATAGACTGCACTTGTGAAGCGCTTTTTTTAGTCACTGACCGCACAAAGTCCTTAAACACTACATGTCACATTCACCCATTCACACACTGGTGGTCGAGGCTACCATACAAGGTGCAACCTGCTACTCAGTAACCATTCACACACACCAATGGAACAGCCATCATTTTGTGTCACCAATTTGTGGCTCTACCTTTTGAGCCACAGCCCCTTTTAATCTGTCTTTGTAGAAGTTTAATACTAAATTACCAGAGTGTCCCTTTAATACAAGTCTAATGGGCTTGCACTCATTCAAAGAGATTATTCCTATTTCAATAGCTCTTGCATGAAGCATTATGCTAATGGAAACAGCCTTCTAATATAAAGTAACCTCCCACAGGACGCACAGTAGTAGCAACAGGAAGGGAAGGAGGCACCATTAACAAATAATATCTGATCAATGTAAAAATAGCCGGGATATAGACATCAATTTATGCATGTAAGTTTGTGAGTATTTGTCATTGTATCTTCTGGTGCTCACACACACACACACACACACACACACACACACACACATTTTCTTGGACAAGGTGTGGTCAGTGTGATGAAATAGCGGTTGGGGATGTTGTTTGTTTTCCAAGGAAAACACTCAGTGCTTGCTCTCAGCTGTTATTTTTAAGACTTGTGGTTAAATGTCCACCAGGGCCCTAACTATTTCAATTTTCACCTCTTGAAAAAAAAGCCCACCTAGAAATAGTTGAACAGAGATCTCGACTTGCAGCCATGTTAAATATTTGTTTAAAGCTTTGCTCCAGACCTCAAAAAAAAAAAAATTGAAAAAAAAAAAAAAGCTCTGTGAATTGGTTTTCATGAAATCCACTCTGAAACTGTCATCATCGTCCACTCAAGTGAAATGTCACAAACAATATGTGAACTGTTAAGTGACAAAGAGACAAATGAACACAAACGTTACCGGGGGAATATTGAATCACCGCCTGTGTGTTTTTATCATCGACTGTCCTGCGTTCCAGGAAGAAAACATGTCAGAAAGCTTAGAGGCGGTGTAGCGCTGCTCGCTAACATGCTCCTTATAAAGCCTGTCCTAAGATAACATGTTCTGCAGGAGGGAAACGTGGAGGCTCAGCAGTCATGCTGTGACAGGCCAAATCCATCCCAGGTCAGAATGCCTCAACTATCTGAGTCTCCTTACAAACCAGAGCAGAGCATCCATCAAGACGACAGTTTAGTTTCCAAATCACTTGTATACTTTACTCTAAATACCAAGCAGACAGAGTCAAACAGGGAGGCGAAGAAATGAAGAAACTCACGTCGGTGTTACAAGATCTGTAACGCTTCCTCTCCCCGAGACAGTACTTCCCTCCTCCAGACGGGCTGAGAGACACAGGACAGTTGAATGAGTGTGGAACAGAAGAGTGAGAGGACATCTTCAACACATCAAGCACCATAAATCACAAATTCTTTCACGACATCATCTTCGGTGATGTAAGTGAGCACATTTTGGTGAATGCAGGTCATGAAACAGGCCTCGAAAAAGTCTCTGCCAGAAGACAAAGTGTGTTTGTGTGTCTGCATTTGCTGCTTTGCTGAGTGTGTGTGCCAATGATTCATTCATGAAATCCAAGCTGCTCTAGGAGCTCTTAAGTGTGACATGACATTTAGATTTGGGAGAGAGACTGAGGTCTGTAACCTCAGAGTGATTCACTACATCTACTACATCTACTACATCTGTGAGAGGGTTTGTTTTTCTTCTCTTATCATGTCTGTCCTTCTTCTCACCTTCATTAGCCTCCCTTTCCTTCACTTCATTTGCGAAAAAACTGCGAGAGAGGCCGTGTAATGAATGCGTTAGAGGCTGTGTTTTCTCTGCCTCCCTCCTCTTTGCACTGATGCCTGAGTGGCAGCGATCACCTTACACAGGTGTTCCACATTATGCCGGTGCCTTCTCCTCTTCCCCCCTCTTTTTTCCCCCTCCTTCCCTCTGCTTCACCCTGGCTCTCTCCTGTGTCTTCCCCTGACGTGTCTGACGTAATATCCAGCTTCCAAAACAAAGGAATGCAACGATGGAAGAAGGACAAACGTCTACTTGCCAAAGACAAAGATGCGCTGGACGGTGATTTGTCTCGTGAGGACACACGAGAGGCCTTAAAACAAAAACTGCACAGCACTGTAATCTACAGAAGAGAATGAGCTGTGTCTTAACTGATTGCACATGCTACATCAGTCCATCTCAAACAGCATGAGGACATACTTCTGTGCTTAGTTACATTAGAAGATAGTGCTGTCCAGGACAACCTTGAATGAACCCTCTTCTGGCGTCTTGTTACAGCGGGACTAGAAGAAACAACACAATCTTCCTGCTTGTTGCTACAGCTGAACTCTGGCTCTGTCTGAAATCACATGCGAACATAATGTTCATAATAGGTATGGCGGAAAATTGAGTATGTAATGAGTCAAATCACACAGTATAAGGAATTTGTGTACGTGAGAAATATCAGGATCTGTACAAGATTAGCGAGAATTTCTGAGTATTCAACATAAGGCAGAATATATACTTCTGCGTTGATTATATATTTATTATTGTTATATTTGTTTGGAAAACATGTTTAGTATAAGACAGTTGTTTTGTTGGTGAACCTTGTGAGTTGTAAATGGAGCCGAATTTTGTAACGTTACCTTTGTTAAATGTTGCTGTTGTCCCTGGTTTTACATGAGAAGAGGAAAAGTCCACCAGCCACTAAGCTAATTTATACAATGTAAAATGCCAAAGGCTTGTGCTAATAACGTTAGCATGGTGTATTTGTTTGGAAAACGTGTTTAGTATAAGACAGTTGTTTTGTCAGTGAACCTTGTGAGCTGTAATGGAGCTGAATTTTGGAACGTTACCTTTGTTAAATGTTGCTGTTGTCCTTGGTTTTATATGAGAAGAGGAAAAGTCCGCTAGCTGCTAGGCTAATTTATACAATGTAAAATGCCATAGGCTTGTGCTAATAACGTTAGCATGTTGTATTTGTGGGGAAAATGTGTCCAGATAAAGACAAGTGTTTGTCTGTGAATGCTGCGAGTTATAGTGAAGCTGATTTGTGTACTTGTGTTTGAAATTGTCTCTATTAAGCCATGTTTTGTGTGTGTTTAATGTGTGTTTAATGTGTGTTTAACATGTGTTTTGAATCAACTAAACTTTACAGCACTTCACAGAAACCTCCGCCACCGACTAGTGTTTTGGAGGCGTAACTGCAGAGTGACACAGACACAACACCGCACAAGTATAAATGCTCACAACGGCGTTGGCCACATGCGTAGGGTCTGCGTCCTTAAGCTTGCTCCACCCCAATATACATGTGTCTCTGTCCGATGGTGGACTGCGAGGCTGACAGCTCTGGCACCAGCCCGCAACAGAACACATATAAATTTGAAAAACAAGTGTGCTGACATGAATGGTACTGTAGAAAAAAATACTTAACACGAATAATAATTTCAATTTACCTTAAAATAATACTGGGAAATACTACATTAAATGTGTTTTCTTGTTTTCTACCTTCAAAACGTTCCTGGACAAAGCGCACAGGTGAGGTCGGGACTTTATAAAAAGGTAGCAACAAAAATCGCAGACACAGCCCCCCACCTCAGATCCATCCAGGCTTTTCTCTTTCCTCAGATTTAGATTTTAAATGGTTTAAATAACTAATAAAGATGATGGTGAGCAGGAAATCCAGGCTTCAAATTGGCCCTTTAAAAGCCTATGTGATGTTAGAGACACTGGTTGTAGCAGGAAAACTCTTGAGAGTACTAAAGCTGAGTAAGTGTGTGTTTTAAGGAAGAGTGTGGTGTTTCTTCTTACAAAAGGTACAGCAGTCTCACTCTGAAGACCTCATGAAATGGTCACCACTTCCAGAGAAATAATGCTTCCTCTGTGGTGACCTCATGCTGCACTGAAAACTCCCATCAATACATTATCAATACCCGTTCTATCAAGTGCCTCTTTTTGCTCCATAGTCCATCTGTTTATACTTATGGTTGACCACTTACTGAGCTGTTTCAACAGGAAAACATGACATTTAAGAAGTATTGATCCCATCTGATGAGATCTTTAAAGCTCTATGTGATCTGGAAACACGCTGAATGATAACAAGATGGCTTTTTAAAATAATTTTGGTTCAATATAAACAATAAAATCATCACTTCCTGTTTGGTTTTACAGTTTTGCCGATCACAAAACGCTAGCAAAAATTATAATCTATTATTTGAACGAAAAAGTCATCACTTTGAGCTTTAAATGAAGAGCTATGGAGACTCGAAGACGACTAATTTGCTACAGACTAATCATCTCTACTCCCACTTGAGTGTAACATATATCAACACAGCATCCACATGTGCACACACACACAAACACACACCTGTAGGCAGGACCTGGATGTGTGTGTTCAGCTTGCTGTGGCTTACTTTGCCTACTTACGCTGGGCTGTCACAGTGCCTCATGGAGGAGGACACACCGCCCCCACAGGTCCTGCTGCACTCCCCCCACGTCGACCAGGGCCCCCAGCCTCCATCCACGCTCTGAGGCCAGGTGCCGAACGCCACGCACTCCCCCTGGTAGCACCACTGGCCCGGGGAGGAGCAGAAACACAGACGGGAGAGAGAAACAGAGGAGGACTCTGATTATTTCTGTACAACAGAAACACTGCGACACATTAACGATTGTTTCAGAGTCATCAGTTTAGACTCACAATACCATTAATACAACACAGAATATTTTAGTGTCAGCTTTACAGTTTTTAAACAGTTTTGAGCTCACAATAAATTCATGTGCATCTGTGTACAGTGAAAAGTAGACTATACAGAAGCTGAGTGATGAAGTTTTCCTTCAATAACACGTTCACTCTCCCTCTGTCTCGCTTTAAACACACACACACTCACACAAACACCTCACGCACACTACTTGTGATCCCACGATCACTTACCCTATAATTTAATTTCCGCATTAGTCCTGTTATTTCTCCTCTCCTCACCTGACATTTTACGTTTTGTTATTGCTGTCCTGGTTTCCTCCTCGTCTTATCCTACATTATTATTTTTCTTCCCTGCGTTTTTGTTCAGGTGACCTAATTCAGTTTCCATTTGTTTTATCATTAAAAGAATAGACTGACATTTTGGGGGATATGTGTTTGCTTTTCCCAGAGTGAAAGGAGAGGACTGATATTGATTTAACGTCTGTCATTAGAGCGAGAATAAGAACACAACTGTCCTCTTACGAATGAAATGTTAAATTTATAAGCAATTAAATGCACATTTACTCAGTTCAGTACACTCAGAGAAGTTTCTGCTGCAGCCTTTCTTAGTCTGGTGCGACCACTAGCTCATGGTGGCTAAAATTAGCAAACTTTAGGTAAATATTGCTGTTTTATGGACATTACTGAGTCACTTCACTGACTTTATGATTCTTCTCCTTTTGTGCTGCTGTTACAGGTGGTGCATTGTTCCTTATTTGACACTTGTAGCTGTTTTTAAGTAGGTTGGTAATGACACAGTCATTGCGTAGCTTGGCTTAACACGAGGCAAAAGTGTTCGAAATCAAAACACCACAGATGACTTATTAACATGTTGATTCTTATTTGTTTAATGCACATGTAGACAGAAATGTAGGAACAATGTGTGGTTTTAGGGGGAAGTTAAGTGCTTTGACTATTTCTTAAGGAAACAACAGTGACACTGTGATGTATCCTAAATTCTTCCTCACAGTGAGGTTGCCAGGTTTGATACCATCGTCATCATCGAACAGGGGACAAAACCAAAACCTGAGCTTACCAACAAAATTTAGCAACCTGCGCTAGCTGGAGATGCCACAGGCGTAGATTGTGGGGGGAATTTTAAGAGCACCTTCATTTGTTGATCCCAATAAAAACCTGAAAGTAGCAGAGGACTTTCATTTAAAAAAAACTGCTATTACGTGATCTATAGATGCAAAAATTGCTTCCAGTGTGGTGACAACTTCAAACACGACAGTTGCTATTTGCGATGAAATGGAAAGAAGATCAAGTGCATAATTGGATCAAGAAGTACCACAACATTTCCACCATAAGTTGATGCAGAAGAGGCCCAAATTGGTCAATTAAAAATTTTCCAAAATGCAGAAATTAAGTGTTAATTAAAAGATGCTCAAAATTTCTTTCTGTTTCTTTCAAGAAACAAAACCTATGCCCTTAGGAGACAGTGTGCTTAAGTGCTGGGCGTATGGGTGAGTTGTTGTCTTTATATTTCTGCTCATGTGCAGGCTGAACAGATAAGATACATCATGTGAGGAAGATTTTCAAGCATGATTTTAAACTGTGGACAGAGCCTAGCTAGCTGTTTCCCCCTGCTTCCAGTCATTATGCTAAGCTAGGCTAACCATGTCTTTATTCCAGCTCTGTATATGTACAACTTGTTAACATTAAAGTGACACATGGTCATGTTGGTTAGATGCTTAGGGCTAATATGTTTGGAATACTAAATTCAAAGACGATGTGGAGACCATAGACTGTATAAAAAAATCGACATAGCTACGATGAGGCATAACCTCGCTGACAGAGATAATTATGATGTTAGTTAATATCTAAGGCAGGGAGGGAAGCAATTTTGTTCGAGTGGTCAGCTGAGCTTGGATGTTAATAAAGCAATAGAGGAAGCAAATAAAAGAAATTCCAAAAATGTTGTACTGTTAGTTTAATGTGTGCATTTTCTTAGTCTGTCAGTCTCACCAAATGTGTTCTCTTTGAAACACAGTCTTAACTGAAACCATTATCTTATCAAAGCTTAATCAACACAACAGCTTCTTCTTCACATTTGCATGTTTGTGTTTTCTTGTTTAATGTTCCCAGTGTGCTGTGAGACGCTTTCAGAGGCGGGTGAGAGGCGGAAATCACCGTGCTGTGTTTCAGGAGTGTTTTAAGCCTCGTGCTAAGCTGCAGAGGGAAGAGGGGATCAGAGACAGCCCTTTGTCTCTCCAACTGTGTCAGTGGGTTAAGAACCCAGAGAGACTGGGACAGTCAAGGTGAGGGCTACGTTGGGCCACTGTCCTCCTTCTCTGACTTACTCATTCACGTCCTGAGACGCTGTCCAAACAAGATTAGCAGAGGGGGAGAGAGGAGAGAGAGGTGGGGAGAAGGGAGACTGAATGTCAGAGACTCAGGGGGGAGAGAGATGAAGTCTGCTTTCCACAGTAACCTTGGAGTCTATATCTGTGAGTCGACGCAGAAAAAACTCCCCTCTGTTGGTCAGTTTCTGTCCCTCTCCCGCCTCCCTCTGTCCTCTCCCCCAGCCTCTCTCCCTGCTCCTGTTGGAAGGGCCTCCCTCCATTACACGCTGGGTGAGAAATGGCTGACATTCATATTCCTTTGAAGCTGTCCCCCGGCAGGGGCAGACAGGGTATGCCACTGGCTCTCCTAAAGCTGCTCCAAAAGCTGTTCCAAAGCCCCCCTGGCTCAACCTGGGGCCCCCTGTGTTGTCCAGGACCCTGTCCATGGGCCCCGGTCCTCAAAGGCTCCACTGAGCTAATGGTAATCACGGGTGACAGCTCGTGACACTCTCCTATTCTTCCCTTTTAGACCTCGGACCATCCGGTGACAATGGCTGCCGTAATCCGTGTTAAAACTGTCTCCCCTAACCTGGCTGGCATCAACAGAGGGCTGATGACCTAAAGCCTGGCCTGCTTGCGTGTGTGTGTGTGTGTGTGTGTGTGTGTGTGTGTGTGTGTGTGTATTGCATGAGTGCACACTCAGGGAATGCTACGCCTTCCCAGAGAGGAATAGATGCAGGTCGAGGCAGTGAGGTATCACTAGCTGCTGAGGCTAACTGCAGCACACAGAGGAGGTAGTGAAGGGCTCATTTCACACAACCAGGTTCAGAACTGATTAAGGCTGCAACTGTTAAAGGAAAAAAATAATTTTCTCATGTACCTTTACTGGAGTCATGCAGATAGTTTTGTTGACATTTTATTTTTGAGATTTCTACCTCGACCAAAATATAATGGAGGTGAATGGAATTTCATTTGTGGTCCTCATTGCATTGATACATCAGCAACATGTCTTCCCGGAAACAAAGTCTCAGGGTATCTAATGGGGATGGTTTCTCTTGTAAAAATTATTAATTAGGATTATTCAGAGGAAATAATTTTGGAAAAACTGGGATAAACCTTTTATTTTTAACAGGCTAACGGAGGCTAAGTAAATCACACATGCTGTAGCTTTCGTATCGAGTTTAACTTTCGCTAACACTGGCACATACATTCACACCGTAGACAGTTACAACCGTCTTGAAGGGGCTAACGTGAGCTGGAGAGTCCAAAATGCAGACAGCTATCACATTAGCCATGTAACACCTTATGGATCCAACTAGCCAGTTAGCTTAGTTGGCTAACAGGGCTGACCAAATACTAATAGATTTTGTTTCTAGAAATACACAACAAAGAAAATACTTTTGAGGACACAGTGAAATAAAAAAACAATTTCCAAGTTCTAAGCCAGTGCCCCTGTGTCATTTGTTATCTCTTGTTACACCCAAAATATATGTCCTCTATGAGACATTCAGGGCAAATCTATGATTCAGAGTATACACACAGTTCTCAACATGGAGGTGGCCAAGCCGGCGGCTAGCAGCTTGGTAACAGCCTGAACAGTGCTAAGGGCCTGTGTCCATATAGCACTTTTTTTTTGTTTGTTTGTTGTTGTTTGTTGTTGAGGCCGCTCCAAGCGCTTTAAATTGAAAATCTCTGAACTTTTCAGAAAGGCGCAGGTGACGTCGCTGCCGCTTCTTTAGCTAGGCTACTGTCTACTGTTATCACTGTTTGCTTTGTAAGCTTGAGGTTGGTCGTGCAGTCAATCCTCTGTTGATGTAGCATTTTGTTAGCTACCTGGCTAATGTTAATGGCACAGGCCCTAACAACGACAACTGTGCTGACAGAGCTAAAGATGCTAACCATGAGGAACTGGAAAGTGGGTGCTACTCTTCTGCGATGATGCCATTGCATTTGTCAGTGGTAACCGCAGTATGGATGCAGTGCAGAGCATCAGCGATTAGCTAGCCAGTACGATACACACAGGAACTACATGCACACATGGCCAGACAGAAAAGCTCGGATTACAACACACACAGAGGTAGCATGACTTCCTTCTCTGCTGAGGACGCCATTTATCCACTAGCCTATATCTTAAATAGCAAATAATGGTTTTCTGCTGTATTAATGCCCTGAATGTAGCGCATAAAAGATTTAAGAATTTTAATATCAGAATCCCCTCTTTAAACTTTTCTTGATGACTCATCTTGAGCTTGGTGACGTGTACAGACACGTCTCCACGCAAATCTGATTCACGGCAACTGGCTAACTGTTCATCGTGTAAAAGCAGACTGTTAGCTTGAGGGACGTAGTAGCTAGCAGAGATGTCATGGGTCAGAGGTGTGTGTCTGGATGTGGTCGAGGTCTAATTTATTTATTTCTGACAATATAGGTGAGGGGGTGAGGGTGGCAGAATACTCAGAGGATATTTTTAAACCTCGCTTATCTTTAGATACCTCTAAGATTAAGTGAGAAAATCTGTTTTTGGTGGTTATTTAGGTGAACCTTTAAATGTGTGAGAAACATTAGATGACTTACCCCTTTCTCGATGCTGCCCGTCTGGCACAGAGTCCCCTCTGCAGCAGGGATACTGTTGGTTACACAGCGGTTGCTTTTGCTAAGGCACCAGAGCTCTCTACACACTTCCTAGGAAAGAAGGCAAAAGCAAGTTGGTCAGAATAAATCAATTCAGCAGACTTGGAGGGGGGGGTCGTTGAATAGGGGTGAGGATGATTTATCAGTCGCCTTTGGTGGTTTTCCTCTTAGTGTTTTTCTTCTCCGCTCCAAATGGAAAAATCATCTATAAATCTGCATGATTCCAGATCAAATCAGAGGATGAGCGGAGTTGATGAGACCACATTAAGGCTGCTGAGAGGCATCTAACTTTAAGAGCCCATATGCTTTGGATCACAGAGCATCTTGAGCAACACGCCAAGGGTCACCGGGTGCTGTTAATGCTCTCTTATGAGAAATGAAGAGTCAGCTGGATCAACACCATGACTAACGTTTGCTCACGTTCACCTCAGGACCACAAGGGACCGTGACATCAGTTCAAGAAATCCAATTTCTGCTTCTTAGGGGAAATCAAGAGTGAGCAATAGGCCTCCCAAGTCTTAGATAAAGACGACTTGTAGGCCTAACAAATATCTTTAGTATTACTGAGTGGTCTGAATAAACATCATTTCTTCTCCTCGCTCCTCGAGTCTGGAGCATGAGGAGAATCCATTTAGATTACTGAAGGAAGGGAGTGTGTGTGAGGGGGAGATAGTGGGCAGACAGCACTAAGTTGCCCCCAAATAAATAAAACCATAAAGTGAACACATGTTACAAGGACAGCTCTGCACAACCTTGCATTAGATTTCCCGTTAAAGCGAACTGGGTCGCCCCTGAGTCTCCACTTCAAAGGCCTTTTACAGGACAATTGTGTACGGCAGAAGAGCAGGCCCATGAAAAAGAGTTATGATCCCGCGCATAGATTCTGACCCCCGGGGTCAGTAAATATGCCACGGCCCTGCAGCTCCCTGAGCCTATCCAGATTAAATAAAGCGGCAAACTGCCACTCTCTGGTTGCAGCGGCTCCCCTCTGCCAGCTGGTTTCAATAAGCCGCCCCGCTGCTCCATTCACTATCTGGGCCCTGCTAAAAGGTCAGCGGCCCGGGCTTTAACGAACATGGATGTGGGCCTGATGGATTTACGCTACGAGGGAACAAGCTGGCGATAAAAAAAGGGAAGGGGCGCTCAGTAAAGGCCCTCGCAAATATAGTCATCAAAGGTTGTTTGTTTTTCATACCTTCAGCCTCCAGTGTCACATGTCCCGCCTGTATGTGTTGGTAGCTTTGAGCCCAAACTAACCGAGGAGAAGGAAGGAGTCACTGAAACCAAATTATTGCTATAAATCACCCTTAACTTCCTCTCCTGACGTCTGTGTCACTTTTCCCACCTCTGACACAGTCTCATGCTGTGATTTAAAGCCTCTGAGACCCCCGCAGTTCTTTCAAAGTTTTGAGTTTGGCTGAACTCCCTGAAGGTGTCATTGGTCATATGCAGTGAAATATTGCTGTTGTATTGCTATAAAGCAGTGGTTCACGACCTCTGTTGGTGACGACCTCTGAATACGAAGCAATATATAATTTGGTTTGTTCTCATTTAGTTTATTTTCCTGTCTTTGATTGGATTAGATTGACTTGATTTGATCCAATGTTGCATCAAAGAGCCCAATCACAGCCCCTAACCCACCCAATAATCAAAAGAGTATCCAGATTCTAGCCCAACATCATATATAAAAAGTTCCCCTCACATAAATTGATGTAATTGTTTTTCAATCTTAATCAGCCTTTACTGTAGAGATACAACAAAATTATAAACTGAAGAGGTAAAATTATAAAAACTAAGAGTTTAAAGGCATGCCAGTGACATTTTTGAGACCGTCTTTACCTTGAGGCACGAGGCTGCTTTGAGCTGTGTTAATATCTGAGGTTGGGTGTTCAAAGATAATATTAAAATACTGAGCAGTGCTTGATCTGCTTTTGATCAGCCATCACAAGAGAGGAAAGAACACACATAAAAGCAAGTTATTATCATTATCTGTGATAGTCTGGCGCCCTGTCCAAGGTGAGCCCACCTCTGTCAGCTGGAATAGAGGAAGTGAATCCTTTATTGTGAAATGTTCAGTTGGAAAAAATAGATGAAAACGGCAGAGCAGCATGGTTGTCAGTTGGCGCTGCTGTCGAGCCGACTCAACGTGTAAAGCAGCTTCTGTCATCATTAATTTGTGGTTATTTATATAAGTGAGTTGAGAAAAGACGAAAAGCCACTACAGCAGGTATGACATTTACCATATTCTCCATTCCAGTTTAGCGTGCTAGCATGCTAACATTAGCTTATTAGCACTAAACACCAATAAGAAAGTAGCCTTAAAGGGGACCTCTTGTGCTTTTCCTCATTTTCTGTCATATACATGTAATACAACAGTGTCAGATGTTCATGTTAAACATTGGCAAAGTTTAAAAAAATGAGGTATATTTTTTGTACTTCGGCTACAAGCTAACATTAGCTTGTTACAGATTTCTTTTTGTAACAGGGTCAATTAAATTAAAAATTTGTATCAGTTGTTAATACCTGACATGTTTAGGCCTCCATAGTCAATATGTGGAACGTTTGATACCCAGTTTTTGTACCCCTGCATTCACCTTTGGGGTACCCCACCTATAAAGGGGGTGTCTCCCACCTTATCTCTGCCCTTCTGCTGTTGTACTCCATTGTAGAGGGGCTTGAGTTTATATGGTCGTAATTGACGGAGGATTTTGTTTTTAGCTCTTGCTGTCAGTTGTCAGGAATAAACGGAGATCGCCTCCAAAGATATCTATGGTCTGGGCCTCTGCATATCAACTTCATATCAACTTGACTCCAGTGGTTACATTTATACATTCATCTGCTCCAGGCACGCGACTGCAAGTGTTTACATTGCGTAGCCTAGAAGGCTACATGGTGCTACATGCTAAAGTCAAGGAAACGTAAACTTAGCTGCTGATGTTAATTTCTCCCTGATTTTGGATCAGATTTCTTTGGAACATGTCAGTCTTAATTGTTGATTTTAACAGGAGAAACTACTGTTATACACAGTCATTCCCTGGCTGCAAAAAAAACGCTACATGTAGCTACATGCTAACGCCAGAGATACATGTAGTAATGGTTGCCGATGTTGTTAATTTCTCCCTGATTTCGAAGCGTATTCCTGCTAGAACATGTACTGTATGTCTTTATTGTTGATTTTTAACGGGAGAAAGGGCTGTTATATGCAGTCATTCCCTAGCTGCAAATAAACCGCTACATGTAGCTACATGCTAACATCAGAGAAACATGTAGTAATGGTTGCAAATGTTGTTAATTTCTCCCTGATTTCGAGGCGTATTGCTGCTAAAACATGTATGTCTTTATTGCTGATTTTTAACGGGAGAAAGGGCTGTTATATACAGTCATTCCCTGGCTGCAAATACACTGCTACATGTAGCTACATGCTAACATCAGAGAAACATGGAATAATGGCTGTTGCGTTTGTTAATTTCTCCCTGATTTCCGATCATATTCCTACAACAACATGTAAGCCTTTATTGTTTATTTTTTGCTGCTACACACAGTCATTCCCTAGCTGCAAATACACTGCTACATGTAGCTACATGCTAATGCCAGAGTAACATGTAGTAATGGTTGTCGATGTTGTTAATTTTTTGCCCATTTTGGATCATATTCTTACTGGAGCAGTGAAGATTTTGGTTTAGAAGGTGGTGATTTCTCACAAAAGAAAGCGTTGTTAAACTCTGTTACAATTATTATTACGCTGCAATGACAATGCGGAGATGCCAAGATACAGAAGAAACGCTAACCCATCAGCGCAGACTGATCTTTTTTGGGAGGGGGTCTTGAAAAGAAAGGCGCTAAAACAGAGTGTTTCAGGGAAAGGCTGAATACTTTTGAATTTTTTGATCATTAAAGCACAAAAACATGTTTTAGTAAAGCCCAAAATACAGGTATGAACCTGAAAATGAGCATAATAGGTCCCCTTTAAGTATCACAAGCTGCCCAAAACTACTTTTAACTGTCTAGCATTTCACAAGAAAGAACCAAAAACATATAAAACAGAAGAGTGTAAATAAACCTAATCATCTTGCAGCCCTTTGTAGGCTCCAGCTTCCCTGGTTAGGAACCACTGCTCTACTTTGCTGTTCCCAGTTTAACCCAGTTGAACAGGACACAGTAGGTCATGTGTGGTGGTAAATTTCCATCCTGTCCCGAAGATTAATGAATGTGGTGCAGATTTGTGGCCAGAATTTTAGAGTTTTCTGTGGTTGAAAACACAAATCATCGTGTTATCTTACAGGCTGAGCCAAACATGTTTTACTAGTGAAATATTAAAACTACAATATGACATAATTTATTGTAATGTTGGAGATAAACTTTGATATGCTCTGGCTAAATGTCTCCCCTGTTTCCCATGACTGTTCTGTTGCAGAACGAGATGATAAGAAAATACAACAAAAGTCATCCAAATGTGGAAAAGTTCAACAGCTTGGGCTCCAGAAACCAGACTCTTCCACTCATTAGACCTTTCATCCATTTCTGTGGTCGTCGCAAGGGCATCTCTTTCACAGATGGCCATATGAAATAGATCTGATTGTCAGATGAGAGACTCCAATCTACAGTGCAGCTCTGTTGAATCCGTGCTGGAATCCAATCCGCTCATAAATGTGTGTCTTTCATGCTGATCTGAAACCACAATTATGAGCTTAGGAGCCAAAATAACAGGGCTTGATTTTGGAGCCTGTTATAATCTGCTGTCTTTCAATGAAATGAAATAACTCCGTGATCTCAGCTAATCTCCGTCTGTTTTTTCAGATATTTACGTAATGCAAAACAATATCACGTTATTGTTCATTAAATCTTTGAGGATTCTTTCAACCGCTCATTTTACTGCGCGGTTGTTCCATGTCTTTCACTGCCTGTGTCACTTAATGTACTGAGGTTTTCTCATTACTGATGCGGGGGGGGGGGGGAGGGGGGACTCATTATCATCACAGACGAGGGGAGTGTTGAATTAAATCCTTCATCTCTTTGTCCGGGACGTTTATAGATTAAAAGAAGAATAAGGCAACGTGTGGAAAGAAACCTCTAAACCAGCGCAGGTCGTCAGACAATCATAAAACAATTATGTCCCTCACATGTTTCCCCTCTCTTTAATCTCAACTAGGAAATATGAACTTGAAGAAAACTGTTATCATCCCATTAAGGACTGAACAGGCTGTAACTGTACATCAACACCTCTTATGAAACATGTGGAAAACAGAACTTTAACAGAGATTAAAAAGGCGCTTGGTGTTTCGTTCACTTCAGTTATTGTGCATTTGGACAACATATACAAAATGCCTTACAATTAGCCTCACCCTATGAAATTATATTTCAAAATTATATTTTATTCTTGTATTTTATACCTGTCTTATTCTTTTTCAGCTTGTTTCTATTTTCTGTTCACTTGGATCTCCGATGGCAGTTTTTGAATTGCATTTAAATGTAATTTTCCTTCGCAGTTTGTCTTGATGTTTTTGACGTCTTCTGGAGAGCAAATTGCCTTGTTGCTGAAATGTGTACAAAAAAAAATGCAACTTTTTCAGCTTTTACCCTCCTAGCATTTCCAAGTATTGTTGGCGCCACTGTGACAAAGACAACCGAACCGCTTTCTGTTAGCCTAGCAACTACCAGCAATGCAGGACACACTGCATTTTCCACAGTTAGTTTGGTTGTTCCGCCATCTGCCATTTCCTTTACCGGGGATAACAACTGCAAAGAACTTACGCTGATGCAGTTTGGTAACTGGGAAAAGCTACCAACAGCCACCAGGTAAAACAAATGCGCTACCCTCTTCCTGTTTTGGCTACACAATCATTGACACACTTCCTATAAACTGAATATTCATTTCCCCAGGAGACTGTGGCCAAGAGGAGACAGACTTGCATAGTGAAAAGGAGGCTGACGGTTCGTTTATACTTGTGCAAGACACCATGGTCTGGGCTACTGTAGATGGTGCTCAAGCTACAAGCATGCACAGAGTTGTTTATGCTCAGCGTGTCGGTCATTGTAATATGTTCCGAAACCCCGAGGCGGTGTACAAACAAAGTATTCTGTGGATAAGCAAGACGTCAACAAGCGTTACCGGAAGAATGTTACCAGAAAAGAAGGCCAAACATTGCATTTGTCAAAGTTATTCTATACTGCTTTGTTACCCCAGACCCTTTTTTAACTTCAACAGCGATCTTTCGTGTTCTTCCACGCCCTGCAAAAAGGCCCTTCTTTCCACAGTGTGGTGGTGGCTAACTCTTTCCAAGAATTTAAGGCCATTTCGCTGTCCCTGTGGTGTCTCAATGAAGAATCATATAGACTTCCGTACAGCACGCACAGTGGGTGCCAAGTTACACAAAATCAAAGATGCACAAGCAAGCACCGTGGCAACTTTCAAAGCCTTAATGCTCGACAAGGAAAGAGTGATTACGTAACTTTCTGGCCAGGGACACAATGCTGTGACACTAGGTATAAATCCTGCGTTATAGGGAACCAATCAAAAAACAGGTGGTGTCATTATTTTACAGCCACTGTTCCTGAGAGTGCTGACAGAGCTAATGGTGTTAACGTTCGGAGGGACCAGAGAGTGGGTATTGTGCTTCTATCAAAATTGATGACGTTAGTGTGCAATCAACATTTACTTCATTATGATATGTTAGAGCAAAACAAATTATCTAATTCAACTTGAATCTTATTATCAGTCTATAAAATGTTTTTAATGAAATTCCTAAAAGCTAAGGTGACATCTTAAACGTCCAACAACCCCAAACCCAAATTTATTCAATTTTACTATCACATATCACAAAGATGAAGAAATAAAATAAATCTACAGAAAGCGTTTGGCAAAATGATTAATCTAATGTCTAATGATTTGTGATTTTAACAGATTCTCAATGGACATTAAAGATACTGACACCACCATAAAGAGGGAGTTCAGCCGACTGCAGCAGTGTGTTCATGATGTCTGTGTGTTTGGAATATTGCTGCAATAACTTGGATTCTATTCGGATCTGTTAAGATCCAAAAAATGTATTTGTTTACACCTCTACTATCCACTCTCTTTTCGAAGTAAAGTCCAGTCCTTTGTGTGTGATGCTGCTGTGAAAATGTACGACTGCAGTTAAAAGACCTAACAGGGATCTGTGTGGGACAGTGAGAAGAGGACAGGATGAGAGATGCTGGTTTCTTACCCCATACTTGCACTGGCGTGAGGAGGTTCCATACTGGAAGCGACACTGCTCGTCTGCATCGTACACCTGCCCCGGGGCCACTGTTGGGTACAGGAAGTCTCGTTTCAGAGGTTCATTGTCCAGACACGTCCCCCGACCTGAGCTGTCAAAAAAACAAACCTACAATAGGATTGTTTCTTACACAAAGAAACCTTTCTGCACTTGGCTGATGGCAGACTTTGAAACGCCAAGATCAGATGATTAAAGCCTCCCCCCTTGTCTTCTCTTTAAGACCTTGGCCGGTGCTGGTTGACTCATTTAATTTTACCACCAAACTACCGTTGTAGGAAGCTTGTCAGAGATCTCAAATGACATGTAGTTAATGCTGATATCACACATCAACACCTCCTCATCAAAGCCAGTGTTGAGGCTCACGCAGAGACGTTTTACCAGGAGGCAAAGAGGGCCAAGCTGCCTGTATTAAAAGAGTGGTCCTCTCTGATTATATGGCTCCGTGCTCCACTGCTCTCTGTGTCACTGCTTATACTGAGTCCAAAGAAGAGCTAATAAAATAACAGAGCAAGGAAAGGAAGAAGAGAATCTGGAGTGAGCACTAGGTCATATGTCCAGGCCGAGGATTATGTTTAGTCTGTTTTGTCAGATAGAAATATGTGCGCTAACAAAGAACTTGCAACAAAAAAAAAAAACAAAAAAAAAATACATGCAGCTGTTTTGTACTCTTAAAAATAACAATACAAGAGTGTCTTTTGTTGGTGTTTACTCTGGGTTGATATGCTGAGCTTGTGGATGCTTTCCTTGCCCCAGCTATGAGGGCAGATGCTCATGGAATAAAATTTTCTATTATTCTTTTGACCTTGTGTAAGAAACTAAAATCATACCACAGACAAGCGCCAATAAACAAACAGAGATGCATTTCGTTTTGATGCTCGCTTCTCCCTGAGTCAGAGGATTCTCTCAAGGCAAAATACCAATACGACTATTTACTATTACACTGTGTTCTTTCCAGATGTGGCAGCTGCAACATGCAGAGGAATGCCTCCCATCCCTCGAAAGGAAAAGAGGGCCTGGTGACAATAATGCAGAGCAGGGCTTTGTGATTTAGCAGACTGCAGCTCGGGCCTGGAATACAGCAGAGAAAAGATTGGAACTTAAATGAGCTGTACGTGACGTTTAGAGAATTAATAAAGCAGCAAACAACTATCTGTCGGAAAGATAAAGAGGAGTAATGCTGTCCTGAGCAGAGATGTGTTTTAATATCCAAGCTTCTCTGTTTGTTGTTTTGGTAGCTGATGCCATAACAGGAGAGGGGAAGCCGTCACCTGGGAGGAGGAACGTTAGGCTGGTGGATGGGTCACACAACACAAGACTTCCCCCAGGAGGCTGGTGTTTGGGTCATTTAAGGTTCATCCTCACCATGTTTCTTTTCCTAAGGTTAATCACAGTATCTTTACTTGCCAAAACCCAAAGATGCCCAACCATGCATCTTTTTATACACATGAATTTGAGGCGACCGCTAGCTCACGTGGTAGAACTGTGTGCCCCATTATAGGCTGAGTCCTCTGCAGTAGCACAGGTTTGATTTTCACCTGCAGCCCTTTGCTGTGTACTTAACAAAAAAAAGAAATAAATTCTATATATTAATTTTACCTGCCTTAACCTAACCCCTCTAACTTTATGTTAAATACATAACTTCACGTTAAGTATGTGATGTCAGTTGCTGGGCGCAAATTCATAGGACATCATACGAACCGCTGTGTGTGCATTTTTGTAGGATATTATACGGACTGTTACATGAGGATACGTTGAGCTCTGTCAGCACTGTTGCCATTGTTAGAACTGTTCATACTGTTAGCATTTTTACTTCCTAGCCACCGGCTAAGCCACCTCCATGTTGAGAACGGTGTGGAGACAATCTTGGCTGAGACTATGAATCAAAAACCCCTTCTGCACTGCCTGTGCAAGTCGGGAATGTTACGCCGTTATTCCGCCATTCTGTTTAAAAGGTACGAACACAGAATGAGGGGACAGAGCTGTCTCGTCTTTAAGCCAGCTGCGGAGGTAATAACAGCACCAAATCAACATTTGTCTAAAAACTGTGAGCCAGCAGAACTGGATAGGTATGATGTTTTGACGACGCCACCGGGAGATTTAAAAAGCAGCAGGCAGCAGTTAGCAGCTAACTCAATGAAGAAGAACAGAAACTGAAAACATTCGTTGGGAGACAATAGTCCGGGAACTCCTTACCCTCCAAGCCGCCATATAACAGGAACGGTAAATGATTGTTATTGCTATGTTATACCATTGTTATTCTTTATCAAACACTGCTGAAGCTAATGTTATACTTCACACTAGAGGCTGACACTGTTGTGTTACTTGTCACACCTCTTTTGCCTCCAGAACGCCCGTATGCTGTGTAACATTATACATTTGGGCGCCATTTTGTTGGCACTGTTTAGTATGTATAAAAAATCCAAGGCAGCCAATGAAAGGTCTTTGTCGCAGCAGTATTTCGGGATCTCCGTGTAAAAAGGGCTATGGATATGCTCTGAATGAAACATTAAATGACTCATTCACACAAACTACAAAAACACACATTTTTTAATTCCCTCAGGTTATACATAGACAGCCAGCCAGTTTTTAAAGTTTACATCCAAAGTTTCTAGACACTCTTGCACTCTGACTAATTGGACTCCAGGGGGTACCTCTGCTGTTGCCAGAGTTCATGGAAGGATTGTGGTTTTTTTGCTAATTTGAAGAAATTCAAATTAGCAAAAAAACCCACAATCCTTCCATGAACATTTTTCTTCATTATAATGAACAAATAGTCCCCACAGAAATTGTTGATAATGTGTTCTGTGGGTTATTTGGGGTAATTGGGATAGTTGATAAATGCATTTTTTATGACTGTGAGAACCACAAACAAACATCCAGTCACCTCCACTGTCCTGGTGAGAGGGTTACGGGTGGATATTTTAAAAACTGAGCAAATTGAACCAATGTGCTTGGCTGAACAAACCACGAAAGATATGAGCTCATTATTTGGTTAAACTGGTCCTTTAATGAAAACTACCCAGGCTACACTGAGAAGACAAATGTCTGCCTCTTATCAAACTTCACTCTACCTCAGGACTGTGTTGCACCAACTATTCCTATCGAAGTTCTTACTAACTAGTAGCTTGTTGCAAACTATTAGTTTACTAAATAAGCTTGTTCTTCTACAAGAATAGTATCACATTTTGGCAAATACTCTTGCACGCTTTCTTGACAACAGTTAGATAAGAAGATCAGTACCATTATTATGTCTGTATGTTGAACATGATGCTACAACCAGCAGCCAGTTAGCTTAAGCCTAGTTCACATTACACGATTTTCACAGCGATTTTGACGTCGCAGAGGATCTTGAAAGCCACCTTGGGTCAGAGGTGAGTCGGCAGATAGTCTGTCACGACGAGTCCTCATGTGTGAACAAGCCTACGAGCAAGTCGCCCCCTCGTCTGAGACTGGGACTGGATATCTGGCATGCTAGAAAACTGGAGTCTGGCACAACCAACAAAGAGCATCAGCCAATGAGAGGCGGGATACGTCCCACGTCAGCACGCAGGAGGACGGAAGAAATATGCGGAGGACAAGCCACAGGGTCGCCAGGTCCGCTTATTAGCCGCGACTTTGGGCTTGTTTTTTTGTAAAGTCGCTTACAAATATTGGTGCTCGCAGGTTGCGGACATCGGGAGGGAGCTCAGAGTACAGCCGCTGCTCTTTCGCGTCGAAAGGGGTCAGTTGAGGTGGCTCGTGCATCTGATCAGGATCCTCCTGGGCGCCTCCCGCTGGAGGTGTTCTGGGCACGTTCCACTGGTAGGAGGCCCCGGGGCAGACCCAGAACAAGCTGGAGGGATTACATATCTCGTCTGGCCTGGGAACACCTTGGGGTCCTCCAGGAGGAGCTGGAAAGTGTTGCCGGGGAGAGGGATGTCTGGGGTGCTTTGCTTGGCCTGCTGCCCCCGCGACCCGGCCCCGGATAAGTGGATGAAAATGGATGGATGGATGGATGGATGGGTTGCGGTTTTTGGGCTTATTTCTAAAGTGGAGTTGCTTATTTGGGCTTGCTCTCTAAACGTCGCCTTCCTCTATATACAGTACAGGCCAAAAGTTTGGACACACCTTCTCATTCAATGCGTTTTCTTTATTTTCATGACTATTTACATTGTAGATTCTCACTGAAGGCATCAAAACTATGAATGAACACATGTGGAGTTATGTACTTAACAAAAAAAGGTGAAATAACTGAAAACATGTTTTATATTCTAGTTTCTTCAAAATAGCCACCCTTTGCTCTGATTACTGCTTTGCACACTCTTGGCATTCTCTCCATGAGCTTCAAGAGGTAGTCACCTGAAATGGTTTTCCAACAGTCTTGAAGGAGTTCCCAGAGGTGTTTAGCACTTGTTGGCCCCTTTGCCTTCACTCTGCGGTCCAGCTCACCCCAAACCATCTCGATTGGGTTCAGGTCCGGTGACTGTGGAGGCCAGGTCATCTGCCGCAGCACTCCATCACTCTCCTTCTTGGTCAAATAGCCCTTACACAGCCTGGAGGTGTGTTTGGGGTCATTGTCCTGTTGAAAAATAAATGATCGTCCAACTAAACGCAAACCGGATGGGATGGCATGTCGCTGCAGGATGCTGTGGTAGCCATGCTGGTTCAGTGTGCCTTCAATTTTGAATAAATCCCCAACAGTGTCACCAGCAAAACACCCCCACACCATCACACCTCCTCCTCCATGCTTCACAGTGGGAACCAGGCATGTGGAATCCATCCGTTCACCTTTTCTGCGTCTCACAAAGACACAGCGGTTGGAACCAAAGATCTCAAATTTGGACTCATCAGACCAAAGCACAGATTTCCACTGGTCTAATGTCCATTCCTTGTGTTTCTTGGCCCAAACAAATCTCTTCTGCTTGTTGCCTCTCCTTAGCAGTGGTTTCCTAGCAGCTATTTGACCATGAAGGCCTGATTGGCGCAGTCTCCTCTTAACAGTTGTTCTAGAGATGGGTCTGCTGCTAGAACTCTGTGTGGCATTCATCTGGTCTCTGATCTGAGCTGCTGTTAACTTGCGATTTCTGAGGCTGGTGACTGGGATGAACTTATCCTCAGAAGCAGAGGTGACTCTTGGTCTTCCTTTCCTGGGTCGGTCCTCATGTGTGCCAGTTTCGTTGTAGCGCTTGATGGTTTTTGCGACTCCACTTGGGGACACATTTAAAGTTTTTGCAATTTTACGGACTGACTGACCTTCATTTCTTAAAGTAATGATGGCCACTCGTTTTTCTTTAGTTAGCTGATTGGTTCTTGCCATAATATGAATTTTAACAGTTGTCCAATAGGGCTGTCGGCTGTGTATTAACCTGACTTCTGCACAACACAACTGATGGTCCCAACCCCATTGATAAAGCAAGAAATTCCACTAATTAACCCTGATAAGGCACACCTGTGAAGTGGAAACCATTTCAGGTGACTACCTCTTGAAGCTCATGGAGAGAATGCCAAGAGTGTGCAAAGCAGTAATCAGAGCAAAGGGTGGCTATTTTGAAGAAACTAGAATATAAAACATGTTTTCAGTTATTTCACCTTTTTTTTTAAGTACATAACTCCACATGTGTTCATTCATAGTTTTGATGCCTTCAGTGAGAATCTACAATGTAAATAGTCATGAAAATAAAGAAAACGCATTGAATGAGAAGGTGTGTCCAAACTTTTGGCCTGTACTGTATATCCATCACTTCTTTTGGGCTTGTTTCCATAGCCCTGGTTGCTTGTTTCTCTCCCAAGATCTGGCAACACTGACAAGCCAGCAAGCAACAACAACAACAATGGCGGCGTCCACAGGATCACGGGGAGCGCGTTGTGTTTGGACCCAGGCCCTGGAGGCAGATCTGATTCAACACTGAGAAGAATATCCATGCCTTTACGATGTGTCGTCTCCAAGTTAAAAAAACGGAGTTTGGTGACGTCACCACGTTACTATTGTGGTGTGCACACACAGGTTGTAACGCAGTTGGCGAGACTCCTGATGACAAAAACACACGTCGGCAGGTATGAACACTCAAAAGATTACGATTACGATTACGATTAGTCTCCGCGATGCATTTTGCGGGGTGAAAATCGTGTAATGTGAGCTAGCCTTTAGCTTAGCATAAAGATTGGGAACAGGGGGAATTGCTAGCCTGTCTCTGCACAAAGGCAACAAAATACCCCTACCAGGATGTCTAAAGCTCCTTTAGTAACCCAGCATATGTAAGAACTAACTCGTTTGTTCTTATAGGAGTACTTCATCCATAAAATGATTATTTGTTCATCAAATACTCACCCTATGTAACGTTGAATTAGTGAAGAACATTTTTGTTTATCTCGCATGCCTCCACGGTGAATGGAGATTCCAAAAACGGGGAAAGTTTCAGCCACAGGAGATCACATTTAACAGCAAAACTATATCAAAAGATCTATTTACAAACTCAAACAACTCCTTGTGTATAATCCAAGTCTCATGCATCCAGTCATATGCTCAGTACATCCCAAACACTTGCTATTTAAAACTAAATAAAAAGCGAAACTTGTCTGTGCTCTCTGCAAAGCCAGACTCCACTGACAAAAACAATAATTTAACCTCTCTTAATACAGGAGCTGCTGGTCTACTGCTGCCTTGATCAGTTAGTTTGTTTGTGTCACTGTTTGACTTTGCTGAATCTGAACTAACCCTTTAAAACACCAAAGTCACACAATAAGACAAACAAACTCACTGTTGGAGGCAGCAGTAGACCAGCAGCTCCTGTGTTTAGAGAGGTAAAATTACTGTTTTTGTCAATGGAGTCTGGCTTTGAAGCAGTAATGGGTAAGTTTCACTTTTCGTTCAGTGAAAATGCATGTGTTTGGGAAGTGTGCATTTGACTGGATAAATGAGATTTTAATTATACTGCATGAGGTGTGTGAGAGTTTATAAATAGATGTTTTGGTATAGTTTTGCTGTTGTTAAACGTGGACCCCTATGACTTTAATTCATCAAGCGTTTTCTCGGTTTTTGAATTCTTCGTTCTCTGTGGAGGCATGTGAGATAAACAAACGTTTCTTCATAAATTCAACATAACACAGGATGAATAATTGATATACAAATGGTCATTTGGAGGAAGAAGTGTTCCTTTAATCTATTTTCTAATTTAGATACACACATATACTTGAACCTAATCGAACTGTGTCTCATCGATGCACAACTTAAAAGTTCATTTTTAATTTTAAAGATCTTGTTTTCAAGGCATCTAGAACACGCTGTTCATCCCTGGGTGGCAAATATGAAAATGTATTTTAAGTAGAACACAAATGTTCCAGATTCTTCCTTCCTCTCTTCGTCCCCTGTTCTCAGTTAATGAATGGAATAATCCCATTTCTTGGCTCTTGTTCCTCGGAGGACCCTCTCATCCTGACAGTCTCTGAGGACTCCCTGTTCACTGAGGGCAAGCCTCACTATTTATTGGTTTGGAGGGAGACAAAATAGTCAAAGTTTAAACATAGGGGCTTATTATTTGACATCGTCGCAAAGGCTTCCTGTCCGCTGGATTCAGCCAAATTCATTATGCTGAGCGGAAATATCCTCTAATAAGCGAGAACATCAGCGATCCCTGAACTCTGACACCAGCTGATATTAACCGTGCTGATTGTATCCAACCGGCAGCATGATTAAATCAGACTAACCTAACAATTATCGTAAGTCACAGATTATATGTGGTCTCTGAGAGTTTAATAAACCCCAAACAGCCTGCCTTTTAACATTTATAACAAACTGGCATGCAGAGTTGGGAGAATAAACTATGACTGAACTGTGAGTGCATTCATAAACCATTCCTAAAAATCCCAAACAAAGCACCACATATTGCTCCAGCAAGACGGTGAATCTAGGCCAACACCACAGCCAAAGTTGTTTACTTGGCTCGGAGATGCATGTGCGATATCCAAAACTCTGATTGAGGGAGAGAAAGGGAGGATAATTGGAGTTTACAGACAGAAAACCTTTTGTAAGAAGCATAAAAGCTAAAGGCAATAAAACCAAATGAGAAGAAAAAACTCAAGAACAAACGGGGGTATAATATAGGCTGAGCTGAAGTTGATTCTGCTTGGAAAAGAAGCAAAACAACTTTGTCTCTTTTTTTGTCGGAGCACAGTTTTGGTCATCCTCAGAGACTCGAGCCAGAGCCGGACAGGAACCCGACGGAGCAGCACAGAAGCGGCTCTTTGTGTCCTAGTTGGAAGCTGGCACATAATACTGTCATCTCTGTCACAAGTGCTGTTCACTAACCCTCCTCTAACAGCTTTCAGCCGGAAACATCATCTGACAACCACGGCGGCTATTATCGGCTTTCTTGGAGGGCCTCGCTAGCTAAACATGAATACACAAACAGACACACACACACAGGCACACCGCAGACTTGCAGTGCATCCAACCGATACAACCACAAGGTTGTATATTAGGATTTGCAGTGCTCAGGTCTCAGTGATGAGCAATTAAAGCTGAACTGTACGGAGAAAATCATTGTGAGAAGCACTTAAAAATTAAGATATTTGCAATCCTCTCCGGTAAGCTTAAATAAATTGGCTCTATTATCCAGAGTGCAATAAAATATAACACTTTGAATGTGTTCTTTATGTTTCTGTTGCACAAACCTGACATTTTCCTAAAAACTCAAACCAGATCAGTCCTAACGTGCAAATTATTAAGGACAGCAGGGGCAATGAGCATAGAGGTCTACACTGAAAGACCCTGACTCAAACTCCCTTAATTAGCCTGTTAAACTGAAGTGTCCCTCAGAAAGACTCAGATAGGAATCAGCTAAAAGGTGAAGCTGACCTCTCACCTCCTGTGTGAGGCAGATAACAGTCCCTGTCTGAATCTGTTTCCACTTCTCCACTGCAATCAGGGAACTTGGGCTGCCCCCTGAAGATTTGAATCATCAGTCAGAGACCCCTAAGTCGTCTGAGATTCTTTTTGTCAGTGTGCAATGTACTTCTGGGGGCGTTTTTGTCCCAGGATTTAGCTGCAGAGTGAGCACTCCTCACTTTCCCCGGTACAGGCAGCTGCAAACTCAGACCCAGGATGAGTCTGATACCCCTTTTCCACCCACATTTGCGTTTGTATGCGGGTCATTTAAACGTAGGAAATCCCACTTAAAATAGGTAATGAACTCCTTTTCCGTTGCCAGCAGACCAGAGCTCTGTACACAACTCTGCAGCAAACAAATATGTCAGGTGTGTCACATTGGATGTCACAGGCGGCCGGAAAGCAGGTTAGTAAACAGCTGAAAGCTGCATGGAGGCCTGTGAAAGTGTTATGGTAGGTCTCTTTAATTCAGTGCAGACTAATTTGGATCAATATCTGAGCGCTGGTTGCACGGAGATGGACGGTATTTTGTGGTCGTGCATTTCGCAGGTTAAAGGGCTGAAATTAGCACGTCAACCCAGATGTTGTTTCCATCAAAGCAAATCGGAGCAGGAGCTGATAAATACCTGTGACTACTGCAGAGTTATGTGACCTGCTTGTGAATGCCAAATGCAAGCTTTCCCATTACATTAAAAAGCCAAATGTTAGCCGGCGTTAGCGTGTTTTTGTGCAATGGCAAAAAGGCTTGAGTGAGATGGAGACAGCAGTCTGGAGGAAGAGTCTTCGTCCATTTAGGCTTGGAGACAACATTATCTTCTGCCATCTGCTTAGAAGTGGTGAATTTACAGGTCACAGCAACTTAATGTGATACAGACTGTGGGTTTTGTTTGATATCTAGTGTCAGCAAAAACTGTTGTTGCACATTTATGATTCTGTTGTTAGCGTAGTTAGCATGCATTAGCTCAAAGGGCTAACTTGGCTTGTTTACTATATACCTCAAAAAACTAATAATAATCAAATATTCACAGTGAACAGCCGAATCTGATGCGACTAACATAATTCTAAGTCACATACAGCTCTACGGGAAACCAAGGCTGTTGCAGTAGATAAAGCCTGTTCAAGCAGAACTAACTCAAACAAGATCCTCTTCTTCTTTTGTTTAAAATGGTCTGCTATTTTAGGAGCAGTTAAACCTGCATTAACTTTTCTTTTTTTTTTGCCATTTGGAGGCAGAGCAACACGCAACAATACAAACACAACACTGACATTCTATCATCTTAAAAATTGATATGAAAAACTTGCTGATGAAAGTTTAATGTTCTGTCTTTTTGCTCTGTTTTTGGTCTCAACCACCTCCTGAGGGAAGTATCTGTTTCGTTAGCTGCTTAATGCTCCGCTGTGGTTACCAGGTGGTCTATAACTGCGTCTGTTGTTTGGTGCTGGGCAGGAGGCCGATTTATCAGTGTTGTCACATTAAACCGCTGACTGCTGCCGCTGGAATTAAGGTTGCTGTGTGCATTGAGAGTCAAACACAACAGTAAAGTTGAAAAACCAAAAAGAATGAGCTAAAAACGAAAACGTCTGCAGATGTGACCAGAACAGAAAAAGAGTCAGGGGATGATTCTCTGTGGGGTTGTCACTAGCAGCGACCTCTTTCACATTATACAGTCATTTCATCCATTGTTAATATGAAATTATTGATTAGAGCAGCCTCACAGCACCATGACTCACTCGGAGCTGTATCTGGCATTTCTGTTTCGATTGCACTATTTATCGGCATGCTCTGCAGACTCATCTTTGCAGGATTAACAGTCATCCTATCTTGCAAGTTTCTGCCTGTTTGTAACATCAAATATAAACAATGAGAGGACCTTGATGTTCCTGCAAATGTTGCAAAGACGAGGAATCCTTGACCTCATTCTGTGATGGTCTAAGAAGAATGGCAGCATGTTTCTCGTCTGCGAGAACAATCCTGACCACTTTCTGATTGTTATTCCTACACAATGAGGCAGTTTCCCAACAGTGGCACAGCCCACCCAGAGCTTAGTCTGTCTGTCTGTCTGTCTGTGGAGAAATGTCAGGCCTCAATCCACAGCTACCAAACAGTCCCAGAGTGTAACCTATCAGATATTCAGTTTGAGACAACACACACTCTGTTTAAAGGGGAACTCCACCAGTTTTACACATCAAAGTCTGTTTATAGGTCTTTGGAAGTATCACTGCATATCTGAAAAGTTGTATAAAACCTTGTGTGTCTCCAGATGGAGCTGCACAAAGTCTGATAAACCGCCTCAAGTGATGTCACTCGAGTCGGTTAAAGACTACAAGTTTAAAAATTAAAAAAAAAAAACTGGAGGTGTGGCGTTAGAAGGAAGTAAGCTAACAAAACCTCATCTCTGCTTGAGGCTACATTAGCCGCTACTAGCATAACACACCCAAATCTGTGAGCAAATCATCTGCAGCTGAGTTGCATTGTGGATAATGTAGGCGCCAGGTTTTGTCGAGGAAGACATGGAATGAAAAGACAATATTTTGGGTACTACTGTGTTTATTTTGACCCTTTTTTTTTTTTTAAATGGACTGCAGCCATGTAGCTCTGTCTTCATCTCTCTGAATGATTATGCAATATGCATTTTCTGCCATGTTAGAGCCTGTTCACATCTGGTATTAATGTGCGCTTTGGTGATCCCATAGATTTATAATAATACCAAGATACCGGATGCCAAGATGGCGCCTATTCATTCCCATGAAAGTGCTCGCCTGACACATGCGCTAAAAAAAAGGTATAGCTTCCAGGTTTCCCTTCATGATATGCGGCCCACTGAATATGTACAGTAGGGATTCTCCTGCTGGCTCCATCCACAAGTTCCTGCTCGTCTTGTAGACTTCACGTTGTGATGACGTCACAGATTTTAAACCCTTATCTCAGCTTGAGTAAAGTTTTACAAATATAAAACCACAATGGATCAAAATTCATGACAGAAAGAGTCATAAATGACCTTGTTTGCAGGTATTGGTGTCCTATCAACAGGTTTACAGACGTCTCTTCTAAAAATGGTGGCCTATCGTTGGCCGCAGGGAATTTCTTCTCTGCAATACCACAAGTGGACACTGGGATAAACTGGCTGCAAGGCTGAGCAGCCTGTGTCTATCATGCGTCTCCACCTGACCATGGGTGTTTGGATTTTGTTACTGCCTATGCCACTTACGCTAGAAGCTCTACGGACCCCATGCACACCCTAGCATGCTCACTAGTCACGTTAGCGGTTGTGTCGGTACAGCAGAATCAAACATGTCTCCTTCCTCAGGGCAAAAGATGGATGATCAGGCAACACTTTGTTCAACTCGTGGTAAAATGGGCAAGTTATAGAGCATTTCACCAAAACAACCACCACGTCCTGTACTGATAACACAGTCATTGTCGGGGACGTGTCAGGACGCATAAGCCTTTGCAACACAAAAGAAACGTGGTCAAATGTGTCCCCGATCAGCTCAGCAAGTGGTTTGAATGATTGGATCACAGTGTGTCTCGGTGTTCATTTTACACTTATATTATGCGCTGTCCACTTGTGATCAGATCACCTAGGACACATGTTAATACCGGCTACTAACAGGCTCTTAGTACAAGATTGTCTCTGAAATGGTGCTGAAACGTGTGTGTGTGTGTATGGAGCTTGTTTTCCTTTTAAAACTCTGTCTTACACGTATTAGTGTAGATGTGGCCTGAGTCGGCTCAATGACCCCGTGTAATGTTTTTTACCATGCCAGGCTGGCATTACTCAGCCAGCATTGCCTCAACTCTGCCAAATGTCACTGCTTTACTCCTCAGTTTATTTGTGCACTTTCTCTTCTTTGACCTATCCACAAAGCAGTAGAGCAGCGGTTGGAGGCAGCTGGCCTACACATCACCACCGAGGACCACAGGAGCTCTAACATCGCCCGCCTTGTGGTGCGAGGATGCAAGGGTGGAAGGCACCCGGTTATCATACACAGCCACAAGGAGGTCTGGCAGGAGTCGTGGTGATGAAATGGATGTGAATAAGTGGGGAAGGACTTGTATACAAGTCAGCCTAGCGGGTCACCACAAGGGCCAGCGGGTTGTAAAGAGAGGCGGCTGCAAGCGAGCTGGAAAACAGGCACGCACCTTTTTTTCTACTGCACACACACACATACACACACTCTGCCACAGGGAGCAACCATCATCCACTTACTCGAGAAAGCTGGTGATGTAGTCTTTGCTGCAGGCGGACCAGGAGAAAGGGTTGGTGTTGGCTGTTATATGAGCAGCCATCAGCTTGGCTGTCTCGTGGCCTTTGGTGCCGCAGGAATTCCCGATCCCATCGTGGTTCATCCCAAAACTGAAACACACAAAATAAAACTGGAATTAAGTTCAGCTGGGTACGATGATCATCAGTAACCACTGCTCTAAAAGTGACCCCTCTCAGTCCAGATGGGATGAGAGTGGACGGTCCAGGTTTCTGGCTGGAGGATGTCTCCCTCAGCGGCCCTGGCTGTAAAGATCCAGCTCCGCGGGTCTGAAACAGCTGTGAGGAGGGGAGCCAGAAGTCAAGGGTCAAACCCTGTCTGGAGCTCGACAGGAACGAAAAAAAGTTCTAATCACCACTCTGATGCTTGGCTGTCAATCACCGGCTGCAGGTCTGAGCAGGCCGGGAGGGAGAGTCACCACCGACTGCAGCTTTAGATCAATCGCTGCAGCGGAGAACACAGAGAGACCCAAAACCCAAACAGCTCCCGACCTTGTGGTCTGTTAGGAAAGCTGCTCAAGAATTTATTTTGCACTGAGGGCTGAAAATAAATCATTTTAACAATTCATTAAAAAAAAAAACCTTATCTGTCTGGATATCATTTGAGGGGAAAATCTCACGTTACAGCAGGATGTCAAAGCTTACTTTTCCTTACAGTCCGGGAGCACAAATCAGGTCTAATGTATATAACAACCCCGACCACATCGCACAGCCTGAACCTGTTTTTCTAAGGCTGGCGTTTATGACATTTTACCCTACTCTGGAAATAAATCAGCCTGCTTGAAACCCCGCTGCAGTGTGTTTTTTTTATACATCCTCTAGAAGCAGAGACTATTTTTACAACTGCCCCACAACAGAAGCAGACACGAGACATAATAAAGGAAATCGCCATCTTGCTGAACTCTCTGGAGAGGGATACGTAGACTAATACATCATCATTATTTTGCTTTATATTCAGGAAGAAAGAGCCAGAGGTATGTGGACACTGACATTTGCATGAGGAAATATGTGGAGATACAGTTCAAGACGTCTGCAGGGGTAAAAAAAAGAGGCTACATGCAGGTCTGGCAAATTCAAGTAGTAAGTGACGTTTGTTTAAGAGCAGTTATTAGAGCACAGAGTTGTGAGCGTGATAAAAGGTTTTAAAATGATCTGAAGCAAACAAAGGAATCTTATTTGCGAGTGTAAAAATGATATCCAAACTGACTGATTAGGGCATTATAATTCTCAAGTCTAAGAGGTGTTTTTCCTGTGTGCGGGAAGGCAGGTTGTCTGCAGATGACTTGTTTGACAGCTCTGAACCCTCGTAAATTTCAGTTGCACAAAAACAAGAAAATAGCTGAATGTGACCAACACACGTGCAACTTTAAGTCGCCCTGCGTTCAGAAATGTGTTTTGCTTGCTGTTACTTCACCTGAATGTTTGAACTTCACCGTGCGGAGTGATGTATGTGCAGAGTTTGACACTGGGAAGAAGAATTTATCTGCTGACGGAGGAAAGTTTCTCTGCGCTCACCTTAAATCTGAGTTTAACACGTGTACATATGAGCATGATTTATGACATCGCAACGAGTTGGGATGTCAGTGTCGGTGCAAATGGAATTTTTTATGGAAGAAACACACGGGACACAGCTTATTGTTCAAATCAGAGTCTTTTTACAAGTCTTAAAACATGTCTGTGGGGGGCCTTCACTAACTTTGCCCCACTGCTGCCACTTGCATCAGAGTGTAATGTCAAATTTTAGAATTTACAGTAGGATCTTGAAGGAATACTTCACTTGCTCACCCTGTGTTATGTTGAATTTATAAAGAAAACGCTTTTCTTGCATGCCTCCGTGGTGAATGAATAAACCAAATACAGAAAAGAATTCTTCATGTATTGAAGTCATCAGCAAAACTATATCAAAATATCCATTTACTAACTCTTCCACAACTCATGCAGTATAATCATGTCTCATTTATCCAGTCGTATGCTCAGTACTTCCCAAACAGACAGCCATTTCTGACAAGGAGCTGAACAGGAAGTGGAACTTAATCACGCTCTCTTTAAAGCCAGACTCCATTGACAAAAACAGTAATTTTAGATCGTTGAATACGTGAGCTGCTGGTCTACTGCTGCCTTGATCAGTTAGTTTGTTTGTGTTATTGTTTGACTTTGCTGAAACTGAACTAACCTTTTAAAAGACCAAAGTCACACAATAAGACAAACACAGTAACTGATTGAGGCGGTGATAAACCAGCAGCTTCTTTTTTTAGTGAGGTAAAATTACTGTTTTTGTCAATTGAGTCTGGCTTTGAAGAGAGCATAGACACATTTCACTTTTAGTTTAGTTCTGCATTGGAAAGAGCTGTCTGTTTGGGAAGTACTGAGCACACGACTGGATTATACTGCATGAGTTGTGTGAGAGTTTGTTAACGGATGTTTTGGTATAGTTTTACTGTTGTTTACTGAGTTTACTGAAAGTTTTCTCCTTTTTTGGATTCTTCGTTCACCATGGAGTGGTGCGAGAAATCCAAAGTTTATTTATTACGTAAGTAAACTTTACACAGGGGGAGTAACTGATATACAAATGGTCTCTTGTGGGGTGAGGTATTCCTTTATAAGTCTTTAAACTCACTTGTGGCCGATCTCGTGCGCAATGGTGAAAGCAGACCCGAGGCCGATGTCTTCATTGATGCTGCAGCTCCTCTCCGGCTCGCACATTCCAGCCACTGAGGCCAAGCCTAGACACACACACACGAGACAAACACACAAACACAGGGTCAAGACGAAGCATTCTTAGGAGTCATGGTCATAAAATCGGGATTCCACACGTGATCTCCTGTTCACCAGGGGGAGTTGGGTTTAGCATCACCGGCTAGACGTCCTTTTTTAATATCTTGCAAACTACAGCGACTGCTGGAAAATGTCTAGACAATGGTTAGATTTATACGTTTCAATTCATGTAACAAGGGATCGCCTACAACACGAGCCAAGGAGGGGAATATGAGATCCCCTTCACTATCAACGTACCCCAACAGAAACCTGTCAGAGAATATAGATGTTTTCCTCATTTTAAAGGTAGGAGAACGAGGGAGAGAGAAAGGGAGAGGAGGAGAGGGTGTTAAAAGTTGAAACCGCTCCACAATCCAGGTGTCACCGGTCCTTTTTTCCTAAAGCCTGACAGGTCAGATAGGGAGACAGGAGGCAATTCTTCACAGATTACATCTACAGGTGACTGGAGAGTGGATCATATGACAGCGCAAAGCAGGTGTGTGTGCGTCTGTTGGGGGATGTGCATTACTGTGCGTGAAGGAATGACGATTTTATTTGTGTTGTTTAAAATGTTTTCAGGTTGAGGTAAAAGGACACACTATAAAAATCTTCAAAGAACTTATGTATATAACCATGCAGGCAGTTTTGATTTCATATGATCAGGTTTTGAGATGTTCAACAGCAACACTTCTTCCCGAACAGTCTCCCTCATATTCTGAATAATCTCCAGACTTTACTGGTCAAGTTTACATCCAAATTTTAACAGAATCTATGGAAAATCTGCACAATAAAATACAAATGATTGCGTGTTTTCATCCACTACTGTTAGGTGAGTATTAGGGGTGGACGCTTTGGTGCTAATCTTCCCGATCTGTGCAGAAGAAGAGGACAGGAGATGACATCAAGAGAGCTCCAGTCAGACTTTCAACAACAAAGATGATGCAGAAAACAAGACTGAATGTGGCATTTTGAGGAAGGTTACGGTCTCCTCATCGCTCTGCACAGATCTGATGTTTCTTCTTCTTCTTTTATCGATACACCAACATTTTTTTCCAAATTTCTAGCATCTCCACTCAGGTATATTTTACCCAATCTCCAGAATAAATGTTGGCATTGTAGGCTTGCAGACCACAGATATGAAACATTTGTTGAGGCACAAAAACCACTTGGTTATGGTTAAGAAAAAGATTGTGTTTTGGCTTAAAATGCCTGTTTTTGTTGGCACAATCACGACTGGAAATGTCACCAATGTCTCACTAATAAAAACTGTCTTGGTGGCACAGTCAGGTTCTGGAAATATCAGCAATGTCTCACTAAAAAAACAACTGGTTTTGGTGACACAATCTGGGCTGTAAATGTCACCAGTGTCTCACAAAAAACACCAACTGGTTTTGGTGGAACATCTGGGACTGGAAATTTCGCCAACGTCTCACCAAAGAACAGATGGTCTTGATGGCGCAATTGCCACCGGAAATACCACCTCTGCCTTGCTAAAAAACAACCAGTTTTGGGGCCACAGTCGGGGCTGGAAATGCCACAAACATCTCACTATAAACAACTGGTTTTGGTGACACACTCACGGCTGAAATGTCACGTATGCTGTTTTGTTTGTTGGTGTCGTACAGTGCTCTGCAAGGGTCTCGTCAGCTCGTGTACATGTAATCGGAACTAGGTCATTTTAGAAATGTTGATATGGTACAAATGAAATGTACAAATGTGTTGATCCATGGTTTGCAGAAACGTACGATGCCAACACTTTCTTGTGGTGCCTGGGCTGATGTTTTATAAACAGGTGGATGGAGCAGATATCTCTTTACCTCTAAAATCAAAACTGTCTGAATTGCTCGATACAACAAGGTGTAAGTGAGAAAATGTGTAATTTGGGTGGACTGACCCATTAAATTGATGTAAAAAAATTCAGTCTCTCAATTTTGTTTTGCAGAGTGATAACGACAGACACATCTGCATTTGCACTCGCGAGTAACCGGCGTAGCTCGTGTTTTGATGGTCAGCGCTGCTTCAGATTTTCCTGCATAGTTTGCACGAACTCTCGGCCTCCCTGCTAAAAGTGGCGTGGCTTTTGTATCCTCTTTACTAAGAGGCTAAACAAGAATAGACTCGCAAATCAGGAGGCCACTGAAACCATTACTGCGGGGAAAGAGGGAGCCTGAAGGTGAAGAAAGAAGGAGGAGAGGGAGGGAAAGGAAGGCTACTCTACGATTAGTTTAAGAATGTGTGTGTGAGAGAGAGTAAAGTGAGTGTGTGTGTGGGTCAGCTCAAACACACACACACACACACACACACACACACACACACACACACACACACACTGCAAGTTGTTTTCTTAACACTGGGGTGGACTGTGTATTATCTCCAGCCCCGTGATTACACGGCGACCCTAAAGGCCAGCGATCTGACCTGGGAGCATGATCCCCAGGAGGAGAAGGAGGAGAGGAGGGGAGGTGGAGAGGAGAAGAGGAGGAGGGGGGGCTGGGGGTTGAGACAACGAGGAAGCCAAGCAGATGCCAGGGCAATTAAAGCAACCGGGGAATGTGACGAATGCGGTCAATCTGTCAAACCACCCCTGAAGTCACAATATTACCTCCAAGATATACTGTGGTGCCTGCGGGGCCTTTACAAAGATAAGATGGAGAGAGAGAGGGGCTGGGTGGGAAGGAGGCTCGAGGTGGGACGAGGGGTTGAAGAGGAGAGACAGAGAGAGGTGGAGGAGCTGCTTGCTGTCCTTTCTCCACCCCCAATACCATCACAACCAGCATATCACCCACTCTATCCCCCTCCTGCATACTAACACTCCCTATAATTGTCCTTTTCCCCTTCCATTTTCCTTTCAACTCCTCCTCTTCTTCTCCATCTCCTCCTTCTGTCACTACTCTCCTCTTTATCCCTCCTCCCCCCAACTCCAGTCTGCGTCCTCGGCTTCCCAAAACACATACCTTTTCCTTTCTCTCTCAACCCCCAGTGGAAGTGTAAACACCTTGGACAAACTGAGTCTAGAGGGACAGAGCGGCTTTATAAACCGGAGGCCGTGCAAGGAGGTGACCACGGCTGTCCAGGTTCAGGGCTCGTGGCCTATATCGACAGAGGGGGAGTCGCTGAGGAGCTATAATAACGCAAGTGAAAACATCCTTCTCATTATGTCTCACAGGAGCCGTCTGGTGTTCTTCTGAGAGAGACTGCTAAATAAGGTTTGTCTGAGGACACGTTGAAGGCCCGACGCGAAAATGAAAACCTCTCCAGAGGGACAAAGAGAAGAATGAACTCCGAAACCAGAGCGTCTCATAGTCAACATCAGCAATTTGGCAGGAAAACACATGTTAACATACATAAATCTGCTTTAGTCCACTCACCTAAGGTACCGCAGGGTTTGTTCTTGTAGGTGCAGATGTCATACCTAAAGACGGGGCAGAAAAAAAACAGAAAGAACACAAACAATTAAATTAACTTTTTTGGTACATGTACTGTATTTTCTTCCACTGGCTCTTTGCCATCCCATTCTTTCCGTGTTTAATCACAGTCTGGCCAGATATAATCTCAACCTTTAGCATAACAATAGCATATAATGAAGCCGTGACAGGTTCGGTTCTAGAAAACACCTGGTTCGCTCCTCCATCTATAGCATGAGCCTTCCAGGAAAATGTCACTTAGCCAACACGCAGACGTGCACGAGAATAAAGCGAAAGGCTCACGCTGTGTCCCTACTGTTAACCCCCGTAACTCACACACAGGTAATCCAATAGAGCGGAGGCCAACACTCTGAGCCACATCATACATTTCAAATGAATGATCCAATCATTCCTAAAGCTTTTAATCTATTAAAACCAAGGGCACAGCAAATTTAATTTCATTCCCCTCCTCCCCCCCATCGCCTCCCTCGCCCTCCCCATAAACTCCTTCTCCCCCCGTTCTCCCTCTCGCTCTCTCTTCCTGCCTCCCAGAGGAGCAGCTCCAAACCAATGAGGTACAATCCTGACCTCGTTTCAGGACGTCTATTTGTTTTGATATATTTCCCTAACTTCCCTCAGTGTCTTTTTTTGAACGTGACAGGCCACATTCCAAACACGGCGGCCTCGAATCGCTTTCCGACGCAGAGACTGACAAAGACACGACAGTGCTGCGGAGGTCACTTAATGATTAATCATTTTAATGAAAAGGTTTGGAGGGTCCTGATGGTGCACCTCTGCAGGAGAGCTACACTGATCAATGATGACGGAGAGTATGTGGGGACGATGTGTGCTGCCTGTGAGCCTGTTTATAACAACAGACCGTGAAGGCTGAAGTCTCTGTGATAATATAATTAAACGTGTCAAATAGTCGTAGTATTCACTTGAGTGTTGAAATGAGTTCGGACCTCGGACACATAATAAGAACACATAATAGTGGGCAGATTTCACAGATGTAACATTTCAATACACTAAACAGTCTCGCTTTAGTGAACAAATCTGGCTGCTCCTCAATTAAAAGAGGTCATACAACTGCGCTCAGACGATGGGAGGACGTCTAGGACGACCGACGGAGGTGACTGCGCAGTACAGCACAGATCTACTGGGAGATCACTCTCTGTTAGAGCTGCAAACTATTGGAACTAACTACCAAATGAGATAAGTAGAGATGTACCGATACCACTTTTTCCTTCCCGATACCGATTCCTATCCCTGAACCTTAGGTATCTGCCGATACCGAGTACCGATCCGATACCAGCGTTTAAATAAAAATGGATGGGATATGAATTGTTGTATGTCTCAACTCCTAAAACTCTATGTAGAATATTAAGAACTAAATACATAACAGTAGAATGAATGCCATAAAACTTTTTTTATTATTATTATCCAGTGTTGACACAGATCAAGACACAGGTTAAAGTGCAGCCACACAATTTGGTAAAAAAGACATTTTAAAGGCTACAGTAGAATGCTTTTTAAACTCCGCTCCGTTTCCGTTTCGTTTGCCTGCAGCGTGCGTATGCGTAATGACATGAGGCATTATGTGGTATCGGATTGGTCATAGGCTGTACTCGCCGATACCCGATACTACATTTTAGGCAGTATCGGAGGCATTTCCGATACTGGTATTGGTATCAGTACAACTCTAGTGATAAGACAGAGCAACAACTTTGTTGGTTTTAAATGTAAGATGAAATATGAACCCAATCATGTACCTATCACACATTTACTCAAAAACTTGATTGATAACATTATGAAATCTTGTAGTTTTATTGTTTTTGCTGATGTTATTGTGTCATGAATATGTTCTACTTTGTGTTTTGTTTTATTTCATAGTGTCTTTTCGCAGAGAAGGGACTGCAGATGAAAAGTAGCTTATGGCTAACTCTGGTGCAGCTAAGTAGCCGTGCACTGTCTCTGTTAAAGGAAAAAAAAAGTAGTTGCCAGTATTGATAGACAGTATAAACAACTATAAAGCAAATAAAATAATCATAACATTATATTTTAATGCCTTGGATCTAGGGCTGCAGCTAAGGAGTATTCTTATTATCGATAAATCAGACATTTATTTCCTTTAGAAGATAAACCAGGCATCCTAAAAAACAATGTGTAGACTCCCTCTCAATCATCCCTTACAATCCACTAGAAGTGTGGCTTTGTATTTTTTGCGTGTGTGTGTGTTGAGGTCGTTTTTGGGCGTGCACCCCCAGATCGCTCAGGTGAGGTCGGGGCTTTATAAAAATGGTAGCGACCAGGTGCCAGACTGTAAGCAGAAAGCATCCAAGAGACACAGTGCCAAAAAAATTCAAACATAGCAAGTCAAAAGTAGAAAGGTGAATCTGGGGTTGACTTTTACTTTCACTTTTCACTTTATAAACAGTAACTGACAAGCCTGCAGAGTATACTTTTAATTGTAAGATCCATAAAATGTCAGAAAAGTTGTGAGAAAAGTGTCATCTTTAAATGAGTTTTGATTTTGTTTTTTAGTTTTCTTTGTCCGACCAACACTCCAAAACTCAAAGATATTCAGTTTACAGGGGTATGACACACAGAAAAGCTGCAAACCTTTGCATTACAGAAGCTGGAACTAGAAAATGTTTTGTATTTTTGCTTTAAACATTCTCTATTAAAGGACTTAAGCTCTACTTAGATCACTAATCAAAAGACAAAATACTGCGGTAGTAGTAAACATTAGATAAGTGTCCTCTGAGCTGCAAGCTGCATTGACCACCTCAAAAATCATCCTGAGCATTTTTAGGTGCATTCCACCATCGCAAGGAATGTCTGACTGCTCCTCCAGACATGGTGGTTAATGAGGGCTTCCTGGTGTCGACCATCAGCTATTTATACTATCTCCAATGTTAGCATCTCTGAGCTCAGCTGGTGCCTCCTCCCCACAGCTTATTATCTCATTATCTCTCCCCCAGCTTCTGCCGTGTTTTGACTCAGTGCACTATATTTACTCCATATTCACCAGTGTTTCATCATGTGGAAGTAGGAGGGCTTGTAATTTATGAGCACACGCTCCTATCAGCAGTGTTGATGTGCATCATCTATGGGTAATAATAACTTCTACAACATTAATAACTGCCACCTGCATGCACTGAGGGAAACAGGGTGGTGCAGGAATGAGTCCTTAAACCCGGATATGAGTTAGTGTGTTTGCACTCCTGGTTCCCTCGTCTTGAAGTCATTGTTTTTTTAATGGGTTTTTGGTTAGATGCCTGAAATAAGGTCTGGGGTTAACACAAGTATATGAGACTTTTATGTTTTGTTACTCACATGTGAATTTTGAAGCCTTTACATGTCTTAAAAAGGTGGTTGCTAACAACCGGCTAAATGAGACTCCAACGTCAAAGTCATGCAGCGTGGTGCTGTTCGTTCATCATATAATGTGAGCTTTTTACCTCTGATGACTGCATTTACGCTTCAAAAATCATAAAAGTGGTGTCCATATGTTGCTGAATAAAATGTTTCTCTTTTTTGGATGCGTATTTTTAATCTGTCAACCGATAAATAGCGCTACGCACATAATCCTTGCACACTTAGTCCGATACGTTTCTTTGTTCTATTCATTTTTCCGTAACCGCTTATCCTGTTAGGGGTCGTGGGGGGCTGGAGCCTGTCCCAGCTGACACTGGGTGAGAGGCAGGGTTCACCCTGGACAGGTCACCAGACTATCACAGGGCTGACACATAGAGACAGACAACCATTCACACTCACATTCACACCTACGGACAATTTAGAGTCACCAATTAACCTGCATGTCTTTGGACTGTGGGAGGAAGCTGGAGCACCTGGAGGAAACCCACGCTGACACAGGGAGAACATGTCAGAGCACCTGGAGGAAACCCACGCTGACACAGGGAGAACATGCAGACTCCACACAGAGGAACTCCCCCACCCTGGGTTTAAACCAGGAAGCCTCTTGCTTTGAGGCGACAATGCAAACCACTGCACCACTGTGCCCCCGTTGTCATGGTGACGCATCCCATGAGACAAAAAGACATTTCCTCCCTTGCTTCTCTCCACTGGAGTTATTTATCTGTCATCACTCTTTTTTCCCTTATCTGGCATTTAGCAACGCAGCTACACGAATGGGCTGAGCTGTCCGCCATATCTGTCTCATCACTATCTCCCTCTTCACATCCTGCTCGTCATCATCGTCCACCTGTATATTACTGACCTATCTGACCTGTTAAAAGTGAGCTATCTGAGTCATGAAAGGATTACTGTGCGACCAGTTCCTCTGTCTTGTCACAAAGGTGTCCTGCCGTCACACTTTCTTCTGACAGATGCGAAAAACAGAGAAAGACAAAAGTTTTGGAGTCAGTGGGCAAACGTGGCCGATACAATAGAGTGTGCCAGTAAACTCCGTTAGCGCTTTTAGCACTTCCGGTTCTCTCGTCTAAAAGTCAGTACGTTTTTTGAATGGGATTTTGGTAAAATGCCTCAAATAAGGTCTGTGGTTAACAAAAGCTTAAGTGAGTTTCAGGTTTTGTTCTATGACATAAAACACGTCAGTAAATACCCTACTTGTGAATTTTGAAGCTTTTACGTGTCGTAAAAAAGGCGGTTGCTAACAAGTTGCTCAATACGACTACAAACCCTGTCGGGGACATTAAACGTCATCACCCCCGAACAGGAGTCCGTTAAAGCCTAACGTTAGCTTTTAAATTCTGGCGATCACATTTAAGCTTCAAATGCGGTATGAAAGGTGTTCATATGTGAAGATTATCCCACTGAACAAAACCTGTAAGTATCATAAACTTGTGTTAGCCACAGAGCTTATTTTCTGACATAATCCAAAACGCAATGCAAAAATCACATTCACTTTCTCTTCCGGGAACCAGCGCGATGCTAAACTTCCGGGTTTTGACGTCAGCCCTGGCACACTCTATGAGAGGTAGGACGTGCGACTGTTGAGATATAAGCTTTTGAAAAAAACGTAATTAGAAAAACTACACAGGAGGCAGTCGCGTATGTGACGTCATAGCTTTGGCTCGCTTCCTGCAGCTTGGAGTGACTGCAGCCTGGCACAAAACACACAGACATCTTCAATCATAAATCGATTAATCATAAAACAGTGGAATTTCAGCGGGGAGGCCAAGCTGCAGGAAGCGAGCGAAAGCTATGACGTCACATACGCGACCTCCTCCTGTGTACTCTTGAGTCTTTCTAATTCAAAAGCTTATATCTCAACAGTTTTACCACAAAGTATGACTTTCTTGACCTTAAAATTTATGTTTTACATTCATTAACAACATATTTGGATTTCATGTTGCAACTCAAACGGGAACAAAAGATGATATTGCTCTCCCCATCCACTGCCATTCATATTTTTTCCGATCTAAGGTCCCATGAGCTCTACTGGAAGGGGCGTGACTTCGGCACTCTATAGGGATGACCCCCACCAGTAGTACATTGCATTTTCCTGTACTATGCAGTGTGAACGCACTTAGCGCATTTGCATACTCAAAATATTAAGTATTTAGAATAGAAGTATGCAATTTGAGACACACTGTAAGTGTCAGTCTTGACATGTCTACATCTGCAGGTCTTAACAGCTGCTGCTATGACTTTCCTTCCTCACAGAGTGGTGCAGAAATGAGTCCTAAAACCCAGAAATGAGTTAGCATTTTTGTGCTTGCCCTTCCCTGGTCTTGAAGTCAGTGGGTTTTTTGAATGGGTTTTTGGTTAGGTGCCTAAAATAAGGTCAGTGGTTAGCACAAGCTAAAGAGACTTTCGTGTTTTCTACGTCATACAGTGAAAAACCCAGTCATGAATTTTGAAGATTTTGGTTGCCTTAAAAAAAGACTGTTGCTATTAAGTGGCTAAATGAGACTACAGAATGACATCACATCGAACACGACAAAAAAACGTCATCACTGCAGCTATAGGTGGCGCAGTTTAGCATGTTTACCATGCAGCTCCTCCTTTTGGACAATCTACAGGATGCTAAACACGAAAGAGTAAGTTTGTGAGGAACAGACCAGTTTCATGATGTGTTTGGTACGTAAAAACAGCGAGAACCACATTTATTGTTTATCACAAGGCACGATTCCTTAAGATTTGGGACAAATCATATCCTAACCAAAAAATAAACCCTAAAATTATAACTTATAACACCCACTAATTCCGTTTTTGGGGCGAAACATTATTTTTAAAGGATTAATACTAAATTCATCAAATATTTTGATCTACTTTCATTTTTTTACCTTCTAAACTTGCCCTGTGCCAGAAAACAACTTTGCCCCAGACAAGAATTCACAGCTTCAGACAATTAAAATTGTATTTTAATCCTTCAAAATCTAAAACTAATAGAACGTACTGATAACATTGGTGTTAAAATGTACTGCTACACTCATCTTTGTTTTAAAAATATATAGTTTTGGCCCAGATTTTTGTCAACTCCATCAGATTTCTACAAAATCCGAATTTAATCAGACATAAAAGGGGTTAGCTGTATCACAAGAACTCCACAAAGGCTGGAAAGCTGCTCACGTTCTGGCAAGCTTTATATTTTCTGATAAATTCATTAAAATATATTGCTATTGGGCGTGTTTCAACCGTGATGGGTCAACTCCATAGCCCTTTAAAATCAAAACTAAATAAGAATTATGGTTTTAAAATGACTATTTTGATTAACCTTAAAAGAACTCTGAGCAACTATGAAAAAAAGGCTATGACTGCTGTGAAATTAATAAATACGTAACTTTCTGTCAAGTCCGTCAGATGTTACCTCTGACATCTATTCTGTATGCTATTAAAGAAGAGATTAAATCAGCAGGAGGTTGGCCCATTACAAGGATTAATAGTCAAGACTTTGATCTTTTAAAATAAATTTCCCCAGCCTAATTTAAGAGTAAAAATCAAAATCCATAAAGAAGAAAGGTTTTGTCCCATTTCTCAAGAATGAGTGAGGGATAAACCCCACGACCTTTTGTATCTAGACTCTACTTAGCAGCCTTTAGTTGCTGGTGCTTAGTGAAGCTAAAACCACCAATAAAACCAGGAGCCAAAAGAGCTGGAGAACATCAACTGACAGACAACAAGCAAAGAGCACACTAATGATAGAAAGGCTGTTTCATACAGAGCCCAGAGCGTCAAAAAGTTTGGCTTTAGCCCATGTCAATCACAGGACGCCATCCTCTCTCAGACAAAACCAGTCGGGGGCGGGGGGATATATATACTTTAGTTGCTAGGTTATGTGGCCAAAACAGTTCTGGCAACAATGAAGCCTATTCCAGGTAATGACAGAGTTTTGCTGTTTTATGGTAACACCCTCGACATAAATTGCAGTGTGACAGGTACAGTACGTCTGAAACAGCACATTCTATTTCCAGTGCCGAGGTCTTTATTCCCATCAGCTTTAACACTTGCAGGTAAAGTCTGAGCACAAGCATTTGACATTCGGAGGTTTCAGTTCTGAAGCTGTTGGCCACCTCTGTTCACAAACACACACACACACACACACACACACAACTACAGTCTGGCTGCACAGAAAATAACCTGCAACCTATTTGCTCAAAATGAGAAAATAAGCGCTACTTAAACTGAAAATAACGACTGGAGCGCTTTGAAGTACGTGAATCCATGCTGGGTCATTATGGTGGCGTGTGAGCAAAGCTGTGGTCCACGCCTGTAGATGTGAGCTGACACTTACCGGGTGATTAGGACGGCGTTGTCATGGTGAGCCATCCCGTTTTCAGGAATGCTGTTGCCGTCGCTGTGATGAGACAGGATGGACTTCTGCCACTTGCAGAAACTGTCCAGAGACTTGTCGGCGTGGTGGTTGATCTCCAGGTTAGGCTGCAAGACACAACAGAACACACACCCAGTGCAGTGCGGCATGAAACAGTGTTATAAAACTAAACACCTTGTTACAGTTACAGTTTTGATTGGTGTTGTTGCGTATTTCGTCATATTGTGACGTGCTCAGTTGCATCATATCTTGCCTTATCATGACATATTGCGTCATGTTTAAGTGGAAACCTCTGGGGCTGAAAAATGAAGCCAATGCAGAGGTGTCAAAAACTGCAGTTCCTCTAATGGCCACTTGAGGCTGGCTCCAAAAGTGAGTCAATGGTAGCCTGGTACAAGAAACGGTTTTGGTCTCTAAAGCTAATTTCTACATTCATGACAACCGTACGAGGTGAATTATTATATTACTTACCTGTTTAAATATTATCAAGGCTTAAAGGTATCCATAATTAAGGGCGTGGCTGCTGTGAGTGACAGGCGTGTGCCGTCCATTGACAAGCCACTACTACTGCGAACACTGGTTAGGTAACATAGCCATGGCCTAACTCCAGATTCACAGAGTATAGGCGTAGCTGTAGCTGTCTCTAATTCAGTGTGTTTTCAGGTCATGAAAGACAATTGTTACGTTCTGGTTGTCTAAAAAAAGTCTTGCTCAGCGTTTGGTTGAGCTATAGACCCTATACAGAGTCGGACGTTCAGTATTTCCAGTGGGTGCATTTTGTTTTAATGGTTTTATTGGCATTAGCACTGTGCTAACCAAGCTTTAAGTTAGCATGAGGGTTAGCTTCACCCTCTCGCCCAAATACTGTCACTTCAAGATGCAAGATGGCGACAGCCAAAGTCCCAAACTCAAGGCTTTAAACTGGGAGTTCACAAACAAAAGACAGACATCACGGTAGCTACATCCATTATTTTATAGTCTGTGGTTGTGCACTGTTGTATTATATCATGTTGTATTCATTGACTGTATAAAAATAATGGACCTAGGTTTGTGGACACCTTGAGTTCGGCATTTTGGCGGTGGCCATGTTGGATTTTTGAAGCCAGAAGTGGCCGGAGCTGTGGAGGAGAGGAGGGTGAATCTGATTGAGAAGCTAAGAACAGTCCGTCACTTAAGTGGCCACGCCCTTAATTATGCAAACTTTAACCCTTAGAAAAAATGTAAACGGGTGAGTCATATAAAGATTCACCCCCCGCACAGTTGTCATGAACGTTGAAATTAGCTACAGAGACCAAAACCTTTTTTGTACCAGGCTGTAAACATGTTTATTTCTGCTGTAAAGTTGGCCATTTGTCGCTGGGGACTGACTCACTCTTGGAGCCAGCCTCAAGTGGCCACGAGAGGAATTGCAGTTATTGGCACCTCCATCTTGGCTTCATTTTCCAGCTCCGGAGGTTGTAGCTTGGTTGTTTCATATCGGATTGTGTACTGTCGCATCATGTTGTGTCATATCGGATTGAGTTGTGTCTTAATGCATCATGTTGTTTTGAACTATGTTCATCACATTGTATGACATGCAGAAAAGACACTTTCAATTGAAAATATGTGTGGACTAATTAAAAAAACATGGAATATTTATTAAGAAGCACATTTCTAAGCTAAAGTTACCAAAGCAAGTGACACCAGTGCGTCACATGGGTAGACACACATTATAACGTCCCCACAACCTCCCTGGTTCGATTACAGCCCATTGTCTCTATGATCTCTCATCTCCCTTTTGATCTCAACTGTGTACTGTCCAATTCAGGCAAAGAAAATGTCACACTGAACTCATCAAAAGTGCTAACCCACGAGCCACCATAACGCCATGACGAACCATCATCTGGATGAATCATTTCTGTACGTACTGTACCGAGTTCAGACTGAGGTTAGAGGACCATTAGTTTGTATTTGATTTGACGAGATGCAGTTGCAGTCGAGGTAAAGCCATTTACAGCAGGTGGAGTCAGATGAGTCAAAGACGGAGCACAACAAGGACTTGCATTATAAGAAAAAGCAGCCGACGTGGAAAGAAGACAAGCAGGAGAAGAAGAAGGAGCTGAGGAAGTTGTAGCAGAGTCTGCAAAATGCATCTGCTTCAATGAACGTAATGGGTCCAACTATAGGAAACCATTGCATCGCCAGCCGATGATGCAGTGCCGACTTCAGCTGATTAATTACCGAACAACTCAACAGCCCATCAGTGACTCACTTTCACCATAAAACGTTGTTTGTTTTGTAACAGTATTTTCTGATAGCCTCGTACTTCCTTCCTATTGGCTCATAATGTGGCTCCACTTTACATGAAAACCTGGACCTGATGCTGCGTAAAGAGCCGCTATGACCTCTTTAGAAAAAAAAAAAAAAAACAGATGCTAGGACGGCACTCTGTTTCTCCCATCACACATACATACACATGTACAGTGCGTGTAAAAACCCTCAATCGAGGCTCCCTGAGGGAAGATGCCTGAGAACATCTTTCATCTAAAGTGGTGGCCATATGGTGAATAGTCTCTCTTCTCTCTCCGCTTCAACCACATAAAATACTGCAGCTCCCTCACGCCAGGCGTATCAGTTATACACTCGCTGCAGGTGAAGGTACAGACACTATAAAAAAGGCTCACGGTAATAATAAATGTGATAATGCTGCATGGATGAGTCACAGTTAGTGGAATTAATGAAAAAAAAATATGTAGAACAGAGAAGATGTCGGAGTAGAGACGGAGTTTTTCTTACCTGATCTTCAGTCAGAACAATCAGCCGGGTCACAATAATGTTCACAACATTTCCTAGACTGGCATCACGGTAAAGTTTGGCAACCTGACCTCCAGAAAAGAAGAAAAGACACAAAGTCAGACAAATTGTGTCCATATGGCGCAATATGTAATCTTCAAACACTAAGCACATTATTACAGTAGTGGAAAAGGTATTCAAATCCTATATATAAGTAGAGGTGCGTAAGTATAAGTATTATTATTTTTGGATTAATATTCCTTCTGCATTAAGGTGTAAATGTTGCCTTTTACTGCTGTAGGTTTTTAGGGTTGTGCTCATTTCATTAACCCATACTGTTGGTTAGGGCTGTTTGACAATAGAAAAAAATCATGATCACAATTATTTTGGTCAATATTGAAATCACGATTATTTAACAAGATGTCAAGTCTTGTTAAATAATCGTGATTTCAATATTGACCAAAACAACAGTGGGTTTCCTTGAAATAAAAACAAATACATGTAAAAAAAAAAATTGATAAATAAATACAATAAAGAATGTATAACTATAAACAGCTTAAGAAAAGAGGGAGAAACCCTGCGCTGCTGGCAGAACAGCCGTGGACTGCGATTTCTCTGAGCAGCAAGCGTGGAAATGAATTCTAGTATCATATATTTCTTGCTTTTTCCATGATGGTCTGAATAAGTTGCTAAATTTGTCACTAGTTGCTTTTTAGAGGGTCTGAAAAGGCATTAACTCCATCAAGAAAGTCACCACGTTGGCAACACTAAATGCACCTATGTGTAGGAAAAGGGTGCGCTGGATTTATTACACAAGGCAGAATGAGAGCATCATTGCAAATAAAACGCATGATAATAATCGTTTTAACTAATAACAATAAATTAATCTTGTTTTCATTATTGTTAGAAACCATATTCGTAATTGAAAATTAAACTTGATTAATCGCCCAGCCCTACAACAATGCATCATATTCTATAAGACCATCATATGTTTGTGGCATCGCTGTCCTGTGAGAACCACGAATCTCTAAAAAGTCATGTTTTCATAGTGTCAGAAAACCAGTCCTGTTTTAGCTTTGTGACGATGCAATTACCAGCTGATCCAATAGGGTTTTTAAAGTTTATTTAGCTTAAGAGGTTGGGAGAATTTTCTCAACTCATAAAGGAAGAAATCATCCTTCAGTTTATCATAAACACTGTACATCAACACATCTGGAGATACATGATTTTCACTGGACAGAAAGGGATGAAAAACTGAATCTGTCAGAGAAATGTAGTGCCATAAAAAGTTCAATATTTCCCTCCTAAAGTGGCACAGAATGAAGATACTCAAGTAGAGTCCAAGTACCTTGAATTTGTACTTAAAGGAACACTTCAATCCCTTAATGACCACTTTATAAATTATTCGCCCCATGTTACTTCCAGCAAACGAAGAATCCAAAAACTGAGAAAATTCTTGATGAATTGGAGTCATGGGGGTCCAAGCTTAACAGCAAAGCTATATACTCTCAAACAAATCATGCAGTATAATCCAGGTCTCATTTATCCACTCATATGCTCAGCACTTCCCAAACAGACAGCTCTTTTCGACAGGGAACTGAACTAAAAGTGAAACTCTTCAAAGCCAGACTCCATTGACAAAAACAGTAATTTTACCTCACTGAACACAGGAGCTGCTGGTCTACCACTGCCTCAATCAGTATGTTACTGTGTGACTTTGGTGAATCTGAACTAACCCTCTGAAACACCAAAGTCACACAATAACACAAACTAACTGATTGAGGCAGCAGTAGACCAGCAGCTCCTGTGTTCAGTGAGGTAAAATTACTGTTTTTGTCAATGGAGTCTGGCTTTGGAGTCTTTTGTGAAGTACTAAGCACATGACTGGATAAATGAGACTTGGATTCAACTGCTCAAAATGTGTGAGAGTTTATAAACAGATGTTTTGATGTAATTTTGCTGTTGTCAAACATGGACCCCTATGACTTCAATTCATCAGGAATTTTCCCTGTTTTTGGATTCTTCGTTCACCGTAGAAGCTTGAGAGAAAAACAAAGTTTTCCTCACCACTTCAACGTAACACTGGATGAGTCATAGATATACAAATAATCATGTGGAGGGTGAAGTGCTCCTTTAAGTACAGTACTTGAGTAAGTGTACTTAGTTACATTCCACCACTGGATACCTATCTACAATGTGGTAGACACAACAACAACAATGTGACCAAAAAGTAGGATCAAACTTACAATATTCATCACAGACAAGATGTAGTGCTCAATGTCTTTGCGTCCGTGGTAACCGACCATCATTTTATCCGCCACCACCAGCGTCTCCACGAAGCGCTCCGTGCTGACGGAGCGCCTCTGTCTGTGGGTGCTGTTCGACTGCTCGCTGTCGTTCTGGGGCGCAGGGGACGAGTGGACAGGGGAAGGTGTGCTGAACTGGCAAGGTGCACTGCTTTTTATGAGGTCTGTGAACAAAGACAGAGAGACAAAGACAGGTTACAGTGAATTAAGTCAGCTTCATAATGATGATGCATTATCTGTTTGAGACAGAGCTGGTTTGTGTATGGTAGATGCACAGAGGGAATCTGCCCCTTTGAACCTTGCAGCTAAAGCCTTTGCTTTATGACCCAGATGCTCTGGGAAAAAGCTATAAGATGGTACATGTTAGGGCATGCTAGCTTCCTGGCGATGACAGCCTTTGCTGTTTCTTATAAGACCTTGGCCCAAATACCTAAATATCCACCTGGTTCTTTTTCCAATTCGTCATATCTCAGCAGACACAGTATTTGGTTGGAGTTGCCTGAATCTTAAAATCTGAACATGATTGTTGGTTCTATAAATAGGATTTGTGCTTCTATAAAAGTCAGAGCCAAGAACTCCTTATGCACTGAAGGGCCTTTTTATGAAAGCTGGAGCGAGACTTTTTCTTACAGGTTGAAAGGTGTCCAGGCCAGGAGCAACTATAGCACACAAGAGGCCCGGTCATGTCTACCAGAACCTGGGCCTACAACCAAACCAGCACTTCCTCTAACCTGCTATGTATAGTTATTCCTTTACGTCAGTTCCACCCACACAGAGTCCAACCCAGATGGAGGTTCACCAACCTGAAATGCCACAGCTGAACTCCTGGCTATGCTCTTGTGGTGAGGGAATGGCAGACATTTTATAAATAACATGTTGCTGTGCTTCTTCCAGGTTCCATTCACTGGAGGTGGTGGAGGATATGTTCTTTAATGGCTCTATCAAATACTGTTCTTCCTCTGTTGTTATAACACCATGCTTGTTGGGGGAGAAGATCAGTGAAAGACACAGGTTACAAACACAAGCAAACATCATTGCTGAATGCATACATATTGACATCAACTTAAATGTATTTGTGACCGAACTTAACTGTATACATTAATTGTATTAAAGGATCTGTATATAACACTCAGAGCATATCTATGACTTAGAGTCTGACCTGGAATCATCTGTATATAGTCCTCAACAGTCAGTACGTTTACATGACATCAGAGAAAATCGATTTATTGTGTTTGTCCGACTAAAATCTGACTTCTAAAATAAATGTAATCATGTTAGTCCGACTGAAATCATAGGACCAAATTGAATTTCTCAAAGTCAGACTCACACATCCAGGTAATGCAATTGGTAGCTAAATTACTCCTACATGTCAGTTGGACCCAAACTAGCCGAGACACACTGAGCACACTCCACAGTTTCCGCCCCCAGCTCTGACCCAGGGGTCGAACAGGATTAAATACGTATTGGAGGAAGAAAAAGAAAAAGTAAAGCACACAGCACGTACAAATGTACAGAGCTGTAAAGTTGTCCACCATGGTACCAGTTAGCAGCTAGCTAACTGTAGCTAACTTGTTTATCAATTGTTTGGTCTGTGACGTAATAGGTCAACAGGAAAAAGGTCCAATACTAACAAGCTGAAATCTATCATAGCGGAGTCGGACATACTTGGGTCAATAAATCAATTCCCCTCCAGTGCTTGTATACTGGGACAAGAACAGTAGTCCAATTGAATGTCCTAGTCAAGCTATAACCGTAGCTTGACTTAACTGTGCATGTAAATGTACTGATTGAGGTGGCAGAGCCAGCTGCTAGCAGCTAAAGGTGCTAACAGTTCGAAGAATGCTAACGATGGCAACAGTGCTGACATAGCTAACAGTGTTAACCACCCAGCTGGCACGTGATGTCAATATAACGTTAGAGAGACGTTGAACTCTTCCGTCAGACAGAAGCTAAATTTGGGTTGGAAGGAAAATCACGTTGACAATATTTTAAAAATCTATCAACATTACAATTTCATGTTGTGTGGGTGTTAACATTATGACAATTTGCAGACATTGGGGCTTTTTCTCCATAACTCACGACTACGTCATTTTTCTCTACATCAAGGCAATTGGTGTTAAACATTTGGAAGATGTTGGATTTCAGTTACCTAACAACACAATTTTAAATCAAGAAAACATAAACGTCACCTGTCGTTGATATTCTATGTGAAATTGACATTAGCATTAGACTTCGTCCTGACAATTTTTGTCACTTTACAACCTAAATTCAACCAAATATCCACAACTAATGACGTCGGTGGGAACCAGAGGGTGGGCGTTACACTTTCTCAACAAAGTCGCCCCGATATCAGCGGTAACTGCCGTATCAGCACAGTGCAGAGGGACGGAAGCCAGGAACTTTAGCTGAGATAACCCTGATGACATCATCTGACATCAGACTTTACAATTTTAGAGAAAGTTGGTGTTAAAAACGGGGGATGTGGAATTTGAAACACACGGCAGAGGGAGTCTGACAAAAGATGCTTCTGAGTTGCACTATGGGAAATGTAGGATCCAGCATGTTTTAATATTTGGCTCTTAAAGTCAGGTTACCTCAGTCTTTGTTGCTTTCATTCTGACCTGCTTTTTATGCATCTCTTGCAAGCTTTCCAACTTGTGGAGGCACAATACTTGATAGCCTTAAAGGGACAATTCACCCCAAAATCAAATGACACTACTTATCAGGTTACATTGTGTTGGTGTGAGTTGTCAAGTGTTGGAGATATCAGCCGTAGAGATGTCTGCCTTCTCTCCAATGTAATGGAACTAGATGGCACTCAGCTTGTGCTTGGGACTCAATAGCAATGTCTCTTTCCAGAAATCATGACGTGGTTAACCAAATCACTATCGCAGAAGGAAGTGTGCATCTACTGCTAGCTCACCTAGCACCACTGAGCTAGCTAACATTACAGCTCAACCGAGGAGGACGCCATTGATGATTACATCTCCCACTGCCACGAGCACGAGCCTCTCGACCATGAGTAGATGCACGCTTCATTCAGCGCGGTGATTCATTTTGCAGGTGTAGTTCAGTAGACAGAAAATAGTTCCTATATGAAACTGCTCACAACAAGGTCTGTGGATTATCTTGAGTAACCAAGTAATGATTTCTGGAAAGAGACACTGATGTTGAGTTTATTAAAATGCATTTTTTTGGCACTTTGAGCGACACAAGCTGAGTGCCGTCCAGTTTCATTACATTGGAGAGAAGGCAGACATCTCTACAGCCAATGTCTCCAACACTCTGCAACTCACACCAAAACAATCTGGACTAATAAATAGCACTACAAGTAATAGCAAGAATTTGTGTTTTTGATTCTAAGGCAAACTGTCCCTTTGCAGTGCGCCTTTAAATAACTCACATATTCCCTAATGTAATCTCCTCTCCCTGACGGGGTCATGTTTTAGTCTGCAGTCCCCCCTAACAATCAATTACATCAAGACCAACATTAAAAAGATTGCCCTCCACCTTTCAACACCCCCTGTGGAGCATAAACAGAGAGAAATCCTTCAAAATGAGTTTGTAGAAAAGACTAACTTGGCTCTGCCAAACCTACAATGAAAGCAATTAACCACACATCACACCGGCACACAGAAACACATTCGATTCAGGGTTTAATAGTGTGTGATGTCAAGATCTCAAACTGTCCACACAGCTGATTATATTAAAGTACAGACACAGTTTTGTCCATTTTTGGTGCTGTTAGAAAAAAGGGCAAACACTAATTCAATTTATGATACTCGGCATTGGTCTTGCCAACACATTTGGCCACATGTTTTCTCCACATGATTACATTTGCCAACAAGAAGCGGGGCTTATTTTTCCTTCTTTAGAGTTATTCTGAACCAAGGAGGGATAACAGCTATTAAAACGTCTTCCAATTTCTTGATTAGTAAAGAGAAGCTGGACAGTCACACAGTCTGTGGATAGAAGCCCGAGGACTAAAAGCTTAGACAGGATAATTAGATGCCTTGTTAGTGCTGCTCAGTTTTTGGTCTTTTAGCACACGGAGTAATATCTGTGATTTGGACACATTATTTAACAGATCACAAAAAAGATCAACTAAAGAAATGTGATCTCAACTACCGAGGATTTTAAAAATCTGAGGATAAAGCGTGATATTTAATGCACAAATGGGAAGACAAGCCCTGAGAGATCGCTGAGATGGTTTTACTCCATGAGCATCACCTCACTCCAAGCTGCCTGCGGACTCACTGTGCCAAGTGGAAGGAAGCCAAGATTCTGTTAAGCAAACTACAATTGGTCTAATCCTTTGGCGCTGCGACTGAAAGATTGGCTGACATGAGAGCAGCGCAGGCTAGGTATATATTAGAGATCTGGCATTAGTGCTGGGGTTTGTTTAAGGTGAGCGGTGGGAACTTTCTGCGGCTCAAAGGGCAAGTTAAACTGGTTACTGAGTGTGATAATAAAACACAGCTTGTACTCACCAGGCCCTTACAGTTGCTGAGTGCCACTCGGGTCGTGCTGTGCTGATTTTGCAAGAATCCAACATAGTGACAGTTATCTACCATGTTATGACGCCACTCAAGCCCCTCTTTGCCCCAGTACTCCACTGTGAAATGTTTTGACACCAGGTGGGGGTTGAGTGTCAGGTTTAAGTGAAAGTGCTTTCCGTAGGCTGACAGTCTGTAGAACAGCCGGGACTCTGGGGGGTACGGGTCTAACGCAGGAGGCAGCTGTCCCATTATGGGGTCCACCGCCCCTCGTCTCCGTCGGCCCGGCCGGTGGTGCTTCACAGTGTAGCTCAGGAACTCCCCACTCTCATCCACCCGCACCGGGACAGTCAGCTGGTAGTGCTGCAGGTAGGACAGGAACTCCTCTTTTACAGGAGAGAGAAGAGAAGAAGAGAATGTGATAACGATCATACAATGGGAGTGTTAAAGAGACAGTTCACCTCAAAATCAAAAACATATTTTTCCGCATATCTGTAGTGCTATGTATCAGTCTCGATTGTTTTGGTGTGAGTGACGAGCCGTTTCAAGCCGATAACGAGCCGTGGAGATGTCTGCCTTCTCTCCAGTATAATGGAATTGGATAGCACTCAGCTTGTGGTGCTCAAAGCACCAAAAAATCCTTTTAAAAAACTCTACATCAATGTCTCTTTCCGGAAATCATGACCCGGTTACTCAAGATAATCCGCAGACCTTGTTGTGAGCAGTTTCATGTAGGAACTATTTTCTTTCTACTAGATTTCTGATTAAAAGTGTAACGTTAGCTGCAGCAATTTGGCAGTTTCTATGGCAGTTCATTCTATCTATGATTTTGTCCATGTTTTACAACTGATTTAATTTGAGTCATGCCTTACAACAATAGCCCTTTTTTAACAGAGATCGCCCCAAAGCGACGCTACCAAGTCCCTTCTGCATGCCGTCTTTTCCTTTTTACACAGGACCAAATACTGGCGACATTATTTCGCCCCAGTGTGTGATTTTTAGACAGCATGCTGGCATCGTGGAAGCAAAACAGGCATGATATGTAACACAAGAACAGTGTCGGCAACTAGCGTGACATAAAACATACACGTAAGCAGCGCTTTGTACTCACTAAGAACAGCATAGCGTGTCATAACCATCATTTACTGTCTCTGTAATACAGGGCAGATCTTGTTGTCTGCTCAGTAAGGTAAGGAGATCCCTGACATCATTGTTTTCCCAATTTGCAGACATTTTCGGACAGTGTTTTTCTTCTATGAGTTAGCTGCTAACTGCTATCAGCTACTTGTTAAACCTCAATCCTGACCTGCCAGCTCTCTCTTTTAGACGTTGTTTCCATGCTGTCCCTAACACCAGACAACTTTGTCCCCCTTTCCATGGTTGTACTTTTCATACAGCATGGCGAAGCGGCATAACGACATGAAATTCCCGCCTTAAGAGACAGTTTAAAAGGGGCCAATGTCTCTTTCCAGCAATCCTTACCCGGTTACTCAAGATCATCAACAGATCTTTTTCCATTGAACTACACCCGCTACCCATATAACCACGCAGAGGTAAGTTTGCATATACTCATGGACACGAGGCTCGTGCTCGTAACAGTGTGAGATATAGCATTAATGGCGTCCTGCTTAGCTGAGCTGTTGCGTTAGCTCAGTTGTGCTAGGTGAGCTAGCAGTAGATGCCTTTTGCACGATGATATGGTTAGTGGGTGTTGTTCAGGAGTGAGAAAACAGTTCCTACATGAAACTGCTCACAAGAAGTTCTGCGGATTATCTTGAGTAACCGGGTCATGATTTCTGGAAAGAGACACTGATGTTGAGTTTTTCGAATGTATCTTTTTTGGTGCTTTGAGCACCACAAGCTGAGAGACATCTAGTTCCATTATATTGGAGAAAAGGCAGACATCTCTACGGCTGATATCTCCAACACTCTGCATCTCACACCAAAACAACCTAGACTGATAAATAGGTACGAGGAGAAATGTGTAGCTTGGATTTTGGGGTGAACTGTCCCTTTAAGATCTTCCTGTCCACCTGTCTGAATCATACCTTGAGAGTTGTATGAAAGTCTGTTGATGCTTTGAAATTCAGAAGCAGCCATCACCACCAGGCTCAGTGTCCAAGTCAGCGTCTTCCACAAAATTTCCATAATTCAGGGCAAGGTGTGACATGGGGTGGAGGGTAGAGGGCGCTACAAACGGGTTAAAAGCACACGGTCGGTCCGATGCCACACCATAACAAGTCCATGGTTTGTCTCCTTCTCTGAAATGTTCTCGTGGTCGTGCTCGAGGGCTCATCCAGGTCTTAGATTTCTCCTGAAGGCGAGCGCTTCCGCATCTCACTGGCCTCTGGATTCATGTCAGCAGCTGGTAGAAAACACCATAATCCATCAGACACAGTCACTCTCAGGTGTAACTCCAAACAGGAAGCTCTATATTGGAAACTTGTCCTGACCGATCCATCTGCATTCCTGTGGAGGAAATCAAGCAGAGGTCAAAAATCTGATTGTTGAGCTGTTGTGAGTAGTCAATTAACTGACCGATTACTCAAACTATTCTAAGAACTGATCAATCATCTTGGTCATTTTTAGAGTCAAAATGCCAAACGTGTTTTCCAGTGAAACAAATGTAAAGATATGCTGCTTGTTGTTGGTTTATTTCATCTTAATTGAGTATCTCTGGATTTGAGGCTACTTATTGGACCAAAAAAAGAGCAATTTGAAGTTGCCAAATTGCTCTCTTGTCGGCTTTTTCCACAATTTTCTGACATTTTATAAACCAAACGATCAACTGATTAATTAGTGGATGAAACAATGATGAAAATTTCCATCAACGATGAAGCCACAGATTTTTTTCTCTTTAACAACTGATCATTTTATGAACAGAATGTCAACAGATTTTCATCCATTTACCAGCTTCAACTAGTGGCTATTTTCATTAACGCTGCAACGACTGGTCAATTTATCAATTTGGCAATAAACAGATAATTAATTGATCAATCGCTTCTGTCATTTTGCTGCAAAAATCCAAAACTTTTACTGGTTCCAGCGTCATAAATGGGAGGACATGCTGTTGGTTTAAATAATTTTAACATGAACATTTTAAGGTTTTGGACTGTGGGTTGGATAAAAGACGCAATTTGAAGACTTCACTTTGGACTCTGGGAAATCAAAACTGGCTTTTTTGACATTAGTATATCATCTAGAAATTCATTGTTCATAAAAAATGTCATCATAGATTCATCTGCTAATTAAACAGTTCATCATTTGGTCCATAAAACATCAGAAAATAGTGGAAAGTGCCGACCAGAGCCAAGGTGGCAACTTAAAATCTCTACAACAAGGAGTCTTAAATCCAGAGATATTCAATTAAAATGATACAAACCAACAAAAAGCAGCACATCCTCACATTTATGAAGCTGGGACCAGAAAAAGTTCTAGATTTTGGCATTGAATAATGAATCCGCAGATCATTTTCTCCTGAACCACTGATCATTTTATCAACAAAATGTCACAAAATATTGGGAAAAAAGCCAGTTATGATTTCCCAGAGTCCAAAGTGAAGTCTTCAGATTGCTTCTTCTATCAGACCCACAGTCTAAAGGCCAAAACTGTTCAAATTACAGTGAAACAAACCAACAAAATGCAGCTTGTTCTTACATTTATGAAGCTGGAGCCAGAAAAAAATGGGATTTTTGCAGCAAAGTGACATCTGTTGATCAACAGTTCAGTAAACTGACCAGTCCTTGCAGCTTTAATGACAACATGCATTAGCTGAAGGTGGTGAATGAATGAAAATCTACTACAGAGTTAAATATCTCAGCATTAAAGTTCACTTCATGGCTGTAACTCTGTGCACACTTGAGTTAGACGCTTATTAATTTACTCCTCCTCTGCCGGAATGACAGTTTCATGACTGATGCTCTTCACACGAGTGTAACTGAAGCGTAATAACCGCATTTAAATGGATGCATAAATCTTAAAACAGAGCGCCAACGGTGCTGCAGAGTCGACATGATATCATTCGTGCAGATTGTGGTTTTACTCACTGACGCGCTTCTCGGCAGCATGTGCAAACTCGACTACTATAAACAGACGTCAGCGGGTCCAGGTGAGAGAAGGCTGATGTCCAATCAAAGTGACCGGGCTCCAAACATGGATGACAAGTCTTTTTGGAGATGTGGATTTTCTTTTTGGGTCTATGTGTGTGTGTGTGTGTGTGTGCGTGTGTGTGTGTTTCTTCAGGCTCCAGCACTCCAGACAGACAGCGCTACTTACTTGGCCACTCTGACCCAGACAGTTGGCAGCCGGCCCGCGTGCATTACACCGGTACCTCAAATACGAGCCTCAAGGAGCGTCTGCAAATCAAAATAAACCACCTGACATCGCTTTGAATCGCTTTGCTGTTGTTGTCAAGAAGTTTGGTGCGCGCAGACCTGTAGCCGCTGCGATACTTACATGTAGATCCCGTGCGTAAATGTTTCCTAATGTGCACATTTTCCGCGCAAATAACCCCCTCCAAAACAACCCGGTGAACTCTGGGAGCATAAAATGAGCAGTTCCTGACTAAATGTCTGCTTTGTAAACACAGTCCGCTTCCCTGAGAGGATTTAAATGCTCACACGAATCTGCTCCCGACAAAACTACCGGAAAGATACGGCGGGTGCTCTCCGCAGACTGGGAGTGTGAACAGATAGTTACCGTGCTCATCTTCATTGTCAGCTCCGGTCCAACTGTGCAGGCAGAGCTCAGGACAAAAGGCTTCTGCAGCTCAAACCTCTGCTGCTCTCCTCTTTTCATCTCCTTTTGGGCTCTGCCATCCTCTAAAAGTGCAGAGAGAGTCTCCCCTTCACACACTGTCACACACACACACACACACACACACACACACACACACACTCACACACACACACTCACACACACTCACACAAAAAGAGCAGTTATTCAGCTTTTAAAAAGTCTTGGGTCTCCTCCAGCTGAAGGCTCTATTTTCAGCCTATCTGTCGTCTTTTATAATCTAGACTTTGTGTTCTTGGTGGTGGCTCAGGGTGGCTTAAAAAGTGAGTTGAGGTTGCAGAGGTCTGTCCCGCCACCTCAGAGAGAGACACCGCCACACTCACGCTGCGTGGAAGCAAAAAAACACAGTGCATGCAAACACCAGCAAAAGTTTGGCTGTGGAGCTGCTCCTCCTCACTACATTGCAGAGACCGGCAGTCCACAGCTTCAAATTGGCAGCTTTTTCAGGTGGGGGGGGGAGTGAGGGGTGAGGGGGGTGACGTCAGTGCAGATGTGCCTCTCTTCCATCAGCTGTGCGCATGTCTATCAGTGCTGCCCTGAAATAACACTAAAAGTTCAGCTCTGTGGAGAAAAGACCTCTGATACACACAGAGGAGGGGTTACACCAAAGATCAGTCACTTGTGTTAAAGTAGCTTTATAAGAAATAAACTTAATGACAAATTAAATTAGTAAAAACAATAAATGTTGACTAAATGACTGCATTAAAAGTTAACTTCAATAAGGGACTGTTCGCTACTAGTGAGGGGGAGGGGTGGTGCATACAGGGGGAGGCATGTCAAATAATTCTATAATTGCAGGGGAGGGACTTGTGTTTTTATTTTTATTTATTTATTTATCTATCTATCTATTAAGTTTGGGGAGGGGTATACAAATTTTTTTTTCAACTCTTTTTATTGGGGTTTTCAGTGTTTAAAATTTCACGGCAGTAGTAAAGAAGTGAAGATAAAAAAAAAGAAGTCAAAAATCAAAAATACCCTTAAAGGTGATTTATCATACATGTATAGACACAAGACACAAGTTTGCAAAATATAGTATTTACGAATAAAACATATCGTTCTATTTATACCAATAAAAAAATAAAAATAAATAGATAAATAGTTATAGATTTTTTTATTACTTTTTTTTTAAAAGGGTGAGGTATGTCAAATAATTTTGTAATTACGGGGGAGGGACTTGTGTTTTTTATTTTTATTTATCTACTTGGGGAGGGGCATAAAAATTTAAATGGTTGTAATTTGTTTTTAATTTACTACAGATTTTTTCCATCTGTTTTTATCTGCATTTCCAAAGTTTAACAAATCTTGGCAGTAGTAAAAAGAGCTCCAAAAATATAAAAAGTCAAAAATCAAAAATACCCTTAGAGGTGATTTATTGTACATGTATAGAAAAAGACACAAGTTTGTAAAATATAGTATTTACGATTAAAACCTATTGTTCTATTTATAACAATGAAAAAAGGAAAATAAATAGATAAATAATTATAGAATTTTTTTGAATAAATTTTTTAAAAAATTTATAAGAAGGGGGGCATGTCAAATAATTTTCTAATTACTGGGGAGGGAATTATGTTTATCTTTTTTATTATTATCTATTTTGTTTGGGGAGGGGCATACAAATTTAAATGGTTGTAGTTTGTTTTTATTTTACTGCAGTTTTTTGTTTCAACTCTTTTTATCAGGGTTTGCAAAGTTTAAAAAATCATGGCAGTAATAAAAAGTAAAGAAATATAAAAAATATTCTACAAGTAAAAATCAAAAATACCCTTAGAGGTGATTTATTGTACATGTATAGAAAATTTACGAATAAAACGTATCGTTCTATTTAAAACAATGAGAAAAGGAAAATAAATAGATAAATAGTTGTAGGAAAATCCTGGGAGGATTGAGAAGGATGTCAGAGCGACCATATACTGCAGATTTTTAAAGAAAACATGCCCTCCAAATCTGAATGTTTTCCTATAAAAATTGCCAAAATTTCACCTTTAATCACGGCCAGAAAATAAATGATAAATAAAATAATGATAATTCATCAAAATCACTTTATTCGATGTCTCATTTAGAATTTAAAATAAACCTAACAAAACTAACCAGCGTGCACGACAAAAGTGAAAAACTGAACTTTTTCAACTCCAGGATTTCATCTTTGACTTTTTACTTTGAACCATCAAATGGTAAGTTTTAAAAATGTAATAACTAATTAATGGTCGAGGGAGGGGCACGCATTTTCTGCCAGTCACTCAGGAAGGTTTGAGGAAAAATATTTGTAAGTTTGAGGTTAGTTTAAAGAAAAAAACAACAAAGAAACAAGAAAACAAAGTCACACCCCAGCCGCCCATCTCCTCTGACAAGTAAAGAACAGTCCCTAAAAGTACTGAAGTAGTCAGTGCTAGTAACAAGAGCTAATGAGAAATCAACACAAATAAACGACTTAGCTGACAAACAATCCTAATGAATAAACAATAAGAGAACACGGTGTGTGCAAATTTGCTAATTCCTCTGTCTCTTTATCTTTGTATTGTGCCACAAATGGCTTTTTCCTTTTTATTTTCTCTTACTCTGAGGCTCTACACAAACACTCCACTCCATCTTTTCTGTTACGGTTAAATTTTTTTGAATGTCAATAATAAAAAATGAAATAAAATAAAAGTTTGTGTTGCCTATGGCAAGAGCCACCACTGGAAATACTGGCAACAACGTGGAAGTAAAGTGGGAAGTAACTAAGTACATTTACTCAAGTAGTGTATATAAGCACAAAGTTGAGGTATTTTCATTTACTTCGACTGTACTACATTTCAGGTGTAAATATTGTACTTTTTACTCCACTACATTTATCTAACAGCTGTAGTTGCTTTGCAGATTAAGATTTTACATAAAAGGAAATATGATGAGTTTATAACATACAACACATTGTTGAAGAGTAATAAACCAGTGGATCCCGGCCATTTTGACTTTTGCTTTTACTTCAGTAAAATAAAATGTAAAGATGTCTTCTTCACAAGCAAAAGTTTTGTATTCAAAATGCAACAGTACATAAGTATTATGAGAGAAATATTCTTAAAATTAAAATACTTATTAATTTCTCACACTTTAATTTCATTTTCAATTCTCCAGCTCCTTATTGGCCGAACAATGTGTTTCTTTTGCTTTTATATATTTTACATAAGGCACTCAGAGTTGCCTTGTTTGTTGCCTTGTCTGAAACGTGCCATATAAATAAACTTGCCTTATCTTGCTTTAAAAATATCACCAGTAAAATACTCAGAGCAGAAAACTGCCCCCTGAATGTTCCACAATTATGTGATTAGATTAATGTTACTGATGCATTCACAGGGGTGTAGCAACAGATTTAAAGGCCCCCGCCCTTCCTCCCACGATCCACATCTCTCTCACGCATCGTTTGAAATGTTTTGTCGCAATGTGAGTTTGCTTTCTTTCTTTCTTTCTTTTCTTTCTTAGAACCCTGATTTTCTTCTTTGGGGAAAGACAACAGTGTGCGTTGGTTCTCCAGCAGCATAATCAGTCAATCACTCGATGCTATGCCGCTATGTATTTTTTAATACAAAGTTCAGTCTTTCAGCCATTTTTTTACTGTTTTATTTGGTCAAGTTGGCGCTAACTGTAAATGTAATATATACTGTTTGATAGTTTGCCTAAAACAATGCATCATATTCTATGAGATCATCATGTGTTTTTGATGTAAAATCTAAATTTGTGGTAACTATGACTGTCAGAAATAATGTAGTGTGGTGAAAACATACAATATTCCCTCTGAGATGTGGTGAAGTAGAAGTATTAAGTCGCATAAAATTCCAAAGTTAAGCACAAGTATCTTTACATTGAAGTACAGTTCTTGAGAACATGAACTTACTTTCTTTTGCCTTTATCGTCTCTAAGTAATGTGACGGTTTTTTGGGATGGGGGCACGCAGCAAGGGGCTGTAGGTTGGATTCGAACCTGTGAATACTGCGGCAAGGAGAGGGCCTTTGCACATGGCTTCTGGGCGCCGCACAGTTGGGGCCTTTTATCAAATTTCAGTTGTGTGTGTGTCTAGAAGAGCGAAGATTGGAGAAAAGTACAAAAAAACAAACACAAATTTGTGCATCGGAACTTTTCTTCTTCTCTTGCACTAATCACGCGTCAGCCTGTCAGATTTATCTGGTGACCCTTTGGAGGGGCCCGACCCCCAGGTTGGGAGCCACAGGACTAAACTAGCTAACTGTACATAAAGTAGTTCTGTCAGTCTTTTATACTTCTTATATTTAACTTCATAATGCTCAGTACTTGTACTCGAGTATGACTTTGAATAGGGTGCTTTTCTTGCAATGCCGTGTTCATATGATGTCATATTGGTAATTTTACATAAGTAAAAGATCCGAGTGCTTCCTCCACAAGCTGGCTCATACCCGTATGAATGTTTTAACTTCAACTACAGGCAGTGCTGTCACTCTTGGTGGTGCCTGACTGTTCAAACTGACTCCACCTGGAGCAGCTACAACAGTAGTTTTGCTTTGCTGTGTTTATACTCGTTCCTAACTAAAGGACCTGAGCACTTCTTCCACCCGTGAACAAATTATACTTATCAAAAGTAAAAGTACTCATCATGCAGAATGGCCCCCATCAGTGTCACATAATTATGATGTTGTAGGCGGCACTTTAAAGCTGTAGGTGGTCGACTTTGACTTCTTTCGGAAGCTTATCTATAATAACGCAGCGTATTTGTGCAACTGATCGATGGCATGAGTTTCATTTAATCTTTGAGGGTCGTCTGCTGAGAAACTTTGAGGATCAAACTGCGTTCTGGTGAATTTTATGCACCAAACTGTGGCTTTTCTGTATTAGTTTGTGGTGTAATTTTGACAAAAGTGCTACCTTGATGTTTTTACTGAAGGAGACAAATGCACACGTTCTAAATAACGAGGTGTTCCCCAAAAAAATCTGCACCTACGCCACTGAAAACAGGTTTTGACAGTGAAATCTTAATTTGAAAAGAAGGCAAAGCTTTCAGATAAATGTAGTGGGGTAAAAAGTACAATATTTGTCTTTTAGTCGTAGTGCAGTAGAAGTATGAAGTTCTTGAGTACTTTATGTGCGTGAGTAAACTGCAGTATACTCTGTGCTAGTTTTATTCTGCAGGTATGACTCTGCACAGACGATGGTGATATCAAGCAGCAGATGATCACCCAGCAACCACAAACATCAACAAGGAACAATATCAGCAAAAAGAGAACATATTCTGACACTTGTTTGGCACCAACGTTGAATTTAACTAATGAAAACTGCTGTCAGGATAAAGTTTGTCTTTAATTTAACCCTGTCGTACCCTGACATGAGACAAATGCTCCTCTTAAGAATACACGTATTAATTGTCGATGAGTTTTTAGGTTTAAGTGGTCGATGTTAAGGCATTGGACGCTCTCTGTGCAGTGGAAGTATTTCAGGGGTCTGCCGAGGAGCGCAGGCTAATGGCAGCACCGTGTGCTTTGGTGTAATTTAGCCCACATCTATCTTTAGTCTGTAGGAAATTGGAAATCATGCCTATTCCTGAGCTTCAGTTACAGCTGCTCATTATGTAGGAGCCTATGTCATTACAGTCAGGTTGTCATTACATGCTCTCCTGCACAGCCCCAGTAGGTGTCAGCTACTCTGTGGGAAGCAGCGCCACCGTGTGTCTGAAAGGAGCATGGCAACGGATTTAAAAAGCACAAGGAGTGTTGAGTGTTTTTAAATGATTTATACAAGAAAAACATCCTGGTATAATCACATAATCACGTGTAAGTTGACATGTTGTTCTTTCAGAGGTGATTTCAGTTCAGACTGACTTGTAATACTCTTTGAATCAGGCCAAGGTGTGTCAGCTGTGCAACCTAGATGTTTATAACTCGAGATAAAACCTATAATGATCCGTACACACAGTAAAAATAGGTGACCTAACACCTTTGTTCAGTGCTGGAAGCAGGAGTGGAAGAAAGAGCTTTAGATCATGGGATACCCAGGGTTAACAAAACGCAACTATGTTTTTTATAATTTTTCCCCTTCATGACATGGAACGTCTTATGAAAAATATATTATACAGATAAAAAATGATGAAACTGATCAATATATTGGCTCACCCCATGAGTGAAGAAGTGCAGAATAAAACCCTAATTGCCACAAATTGGCTGAATATCTGCCCTGATATCTGCCCTCCGCCTCAAAACAATATGAATATTAAAATATGTATTAATTACAAAACCAGAGGCTTTTAAATCCAAAGTTGTCATAGGCAGAAATTTCACACAGACCCGTTTTTAAAATGAAAATTAATTTTGCTTACGGTCATTTATACACAGGTGGATCATAAGACAGTAGGCCCCTGGGTAGAGATATGCAAAGGGCCCCACCACCTCTCCTGCACCGGAGCAAGACACACAGACTTTGTGGTGGTGTTGCGTCTCTTTGTAATCGTTCGTTGTGGTTGTTTTGCGTCTCTTGTTATCATTTTGCATCTTTTTGTGGGTTTTTGTCTACTTGTGGTCATTTTGTGTTTCCTTGTGGTTGTTTTGTTTCCTTTAGAGGTACATTTATGGGGGGTGTTTCCATCGTGTCGCATTTCTTTGTAGTCGTTCTGCATTTTTTTGAGGGTCTTTTCTCTCTTTGTGGGTATGTTTTTCATTGTGTTGCATCTCTTTGTTTCTCTTTCTGGTACATTTATGAGGGGGATTCCATCATTTTGTATCTCTTTCTAGTTATTATTCATCTTTCTGTGTTTTGTGTCTCCTTTCGGTAAATTTGTTTGAATTTTCATTATTGTTTAATGTCTCTTTGTAGTGGTTTTGAGTCTCTTCCTACTCATTACATGTTAATTTGACATTTGGCATTTTACAAGTGAAGGTCAGAGAGCCCCCCTGACACTTTGGGCCCCTGAGTCTATGCCCAGTAGGCCCAGTCAGTAATCCATCCATGGTAAAATATGATGGTGGCATAGTTTAGGCCATCACAGTGATTAAGAAATGAATGAGTTAAGAAGGAGCAAAATGCATTTTTTCCCATGTTAAAATGTAAAGAACTATGCTAAAATAAACTGGTTATATGTCTTGCACATGCTCTCACATGCTCTCATGTTCCCTCTGAAATCTTACTCGTATCTGGGACATAGTCAGGATACCAATGTTGCGGATTAATGGGGAGGGAGAGAGGGTGGTGTTGTCAATGCAATTATTGCACAGGTGTGCCTTAGGCTGGCCACAATAAAAGGCCACTCTGAAATGTGCAGTTTTGCTTTATTGGGGGGGTCTGGGGGGGTCAGAAAACCAGTCAGTATCTGGTGTGACCACCATTTGCCTCACGCAGTGCAACACATCTCCTTCGCATAGAGTTGATCAGGTTGTTGATTGTGGCCTGTGGAATGTTGGTCCACTCCTCTTCAATGGCTGTGCGAAGTTGCTGGATATTGGCAGGAACTGGAACACGCTGTCGTATACGCCGATCCAGAGCATCCCAAACATGCTCAATGGGTGACATGTCCGGTGAGTATGCTGGCCATGCAAGAACTGGGATGTTTTCAGCTTCCAGGAATTGTGTACAGATCCTTGCAACATGGGGCCGTGCATTATCATGCTGCAACATGAGGTGATGGTCGTGGATGAATGGCACAACAATGGGCCTCAGGATCTCGTCACGGTATCTCTGTGCATTCAAAATGCCATCAATAAAATGCACCTGTGTTCGTTGTCCATAACATACGCCTGCCCATACCATAACCCCACCGCCACCATGGGCCACTCGATCCACAACGTTGACATCAGCAAACTGCTCACCCACACGACGCCACACACGCTGTCTGCCATCTGCCCTGAACAGTGAAAACCAGGATTCATCCGTGAAGAGAACACCTCTCCAACGTGCCAGACGCCATCGAATGTGAGCATTTGCCCACTCAAGTCGGTTACGACAACGAAATGCAGTCAGGTCGAGACCCTGATGAGGACGACGAGCATGCAGATGAGCTTCCCTGAGACAGTTTCTGACAGTTTGTGGAGGTCCTGGGCTGGTGCGGTTACACGTGGTCTGCGGTTGTGAGGCCGGTTGGATGTACTGCCAAATTGTCTGAAACGCCTTTGGAGACGCGTTATGGTAGAGAAATGAACATTCAATTCACGGGCAACAGCTCTGGTGGACATTCCTGCAGTCAGCATGCCAATTGCACGCTCCCTCAAAACTTGCGACATCTGTGGCATTGTGCTGTGTGATAAAACTGAACATTTCAGAGTGGCCTTTTATTGTGGCCAGCCTAAGGCACACCTGTGCAATAATCATGCTGTCTAATCAGCATCTTGATATGCCACACCTGTGAGGTGGGATGGATTATCTCGGCAAAGGAGAAGTGCTCACTAACACAGATTTAGACAGATTTGTGAACAAGATTTGTGAGAAATGGTCTTTTGTGCGTATAGAAAATTTTTAGATCTTTGAGTTCAGCTCATGAAAAATGGGAGCAAAAACAAAAGTGTTGCGTTTATATTTTTGTTCAGTGTATATACTGTGTATATACATATATATATATATATATATACACATACACATACATACATATATATATATATATATATATAAGTATAAGTAAATAGAAAAGGTTACCTCCTCCATTTAACCTTATGGAGCTCAAGATTTCAAACTGTGACACTGCAAGCTTCACTATCAGATTGTTAACAGAGTTATTTCAGCATTTTGTTTTTTTGTTTTGTTTTTTTGGTCAATAGTTTTTATAAATATTTATTTTTTAATTGTTGTTTTCAGAGTGGGTTTGCTCATTTAAATCTAGATTTCACTGTTTAATTGTTAAATTGTTTTTGTTTATTTCATTTAGTATTACTTAATTTATTCATTTATTGTTACTATACCATGGGGGGCATTTGTCAGGGGGAAGCTTTAACAAGTTCAGAATAGGTATTACAATACAAACACAAATCTTTGTCTTTGTCCCTCTCCCAGTCTTAAACATGCAGCAGTGCCTCCTCATGTTGTTGTGTTTTGACTTAGTGAACTCCTTAAAGTGGAGGGCTTCAATTCCTCCTCCTGGTAAAGTCCAGGTGACACTTCCCTTGTGTCCCCCTGCTGTAAATTATACCGCTGGGTGAAAGAAGTCCTGCATCCAAAACTCCTCTACAGTGTTATTAGCAAACTGTACTTACAGTATTAAAGTAGGCTAAGTATCTACTCTGCAAGCTCGGTTGCTCCTCCAGTGTTACACTGACTGTTATATATTATATTGATGGATAATAATTACTGATGCGTTAATGTTTAACCGCATTTTAATGTTGTATTCGGCCAATGTGGAGGTGATCTCTAGCTATTAATATACAACTGATGCAACTCATATTGTATGTGCTCAGTACTGGTAAAGTAAATCAGTAACACAAACAGCTGTGTAGTGGAGTGAAAATATGATATATATCTCGAGCATGAAGACGAGAAGAAGGAGAAAATACTGCAATGCCTATAATTGTACTTAAAGTACTTTTTGTCAATTTATTGAACATGTTGAAACAATACAAACACAAAATAATTTCTGAGCAATAAAAACAAAAGCAAACAGGATCCTCGGCAACAAACGAGCAACTCAAATTATATTGTTCATGTTCCAAAGGGGTGAGAAGAAGTTAAGAACATTTCCGGTCCTGCCCCCTCTAATTTTTTATAAATTAATTATAGAAAATAAAAGTTAAATTTGCAGCCTCACTACTTTACTAATGTACTCAGTTATTATTTTTTTTAAATCACCAAAATATACTAGAGAATAGGTGTATTTTTAATTTATTTCATTCACAATCGCTCGGCATATTTTTCCTAAATGAGTCTCAGGGTGAACAACAGCTGACACAAATAAAAATGCTCTCAACTTGTCAGTAATTAATCTTATCTGACCTTTGATCTGGCTGCTGATAGTGTTTACACAGGAGGGCACTTCACACATAATAAAATACATATATAACACATTAAAAATCTTTATCAGGTTATTAATTTGATGCACAAATACTTCAAAACTCAACATTAATATCATTTCAGGTGCAGTTTTTATGACTTTAATTTGAAGTTCAATCTTCTTCTTTTTTTTTTTTAAACCAAAACTACTTTTATCTCTAATTTAAATCCACATTTTGCCTCTGAAGTTTATTAACATCTAAAATTAAGCAATAATATGTGTTGTGTGTGTTCCCTGAAACTACATGATGTGTTAAGAGGGAAGAATGTAATACAGTTCAGGTTTATTGCAGTATTGTGGACTCGGTGTGTTCAGTGACCTGTTTGCTGGGAATATCTCTGTACAATAAAAGGGTGATAAAGTCCGTGCCCACATTAGTCACCTGCTTTGATCGGTTATAAACACTCACGCTGCCTCCGCTGTCAGTCTGTCATCCAGGAGCCTCTTTGGTCCGTCTCTCCGTCCTTCAGCTCTGCATCCATCTGGTAAGATTTACCTCCTCACGGCTGCCTCACTGGGGAACAGATAACTTGTGTCTGCACTGTTTGATGTTCAAAAGAGCTGTAATGTAAAGTTATCTCTGTTGGGGGAGATATGGAAGTTAAGCTCCTCATAGTCAGGCTCAAGAACAAACATCAGACAAACTCCTTTTATCCAACAGATAATTGATCCTGATTATGGCTGTGACCAACCAACCAGGCGGCTACCCACCCTCTGACTTCCAGACCGGCCTGTGCGACTTCTGCGATGACTGTGGAACCTGTGAGCTCTCCTTCCTTACAAATCTGATCTGAGATATGCACACAGTTAAGGCCACACTTGCATGCAAGATGTAGATGCAGTATTTGTCTTCATGCAGGCTGCTACGGGCTGTGGTGCTTCCCGTGCCTCGGCTGCACCATCGCCAGTGACATGGACGAGTGCTGCCTGTGTGGTCTGACCGTGCTGATGCGCAGCGTCTACAGGACCAAATACAACATCAAAGTGAGTTTGCAGTGGATAAATGGAGCTGAGTGTCGGACTCATTCAGACAATGTGGGAACACAGAAACATGACTGTCAGGGAACACTGAGTGAGACAGTGTGACCTTTAGCTGTGGTTTAACACTTAGACAGGGACAGACAGTTTGTGGAGGAAGCACTCAGATGCTTTACTTGTGTGAAAGTACCAACATGACAAAGTACAAACACGTTAAAGTCTTTCATTCAAAATATTACCTAAGTATTCGGCATTATGTGCTCAAAGTGCCAGACGTATAACAGGGTATCAGACACTTACATTTAATGCTTTTAGAGACATTTTCAGGATTTTTTTTTTTACCTAATTTAAGACAGAGGTAGATTTTTTTTGTAGGAATATGGTTATTAAAATAAGTTAATCTACATTTAGCCCATTTAGTATAAATTAAAAAGACAGTATGAGGTCGGGTGGTGGGTTTAAAGATTTGGAACATCAGAGACGCAGAAGAGCTCGTCTCATTTAGACAGAGAGAAATTAAACGACAGATTACAATAATATTTTAGTGGAAATTAAGACCTCACAAATTCAAATTTAAGATTTTTAAATGACTTTTGAGGCCTGATATTTATAATATTTAATTCTAATTCTAGCCTAATATTTAAATTATATATATTTATATAAATAAAATGTATTATTATATTTATAAAACTGAATTTAAGTCATTTTAGGGACCTGCAGACACTGAACGTGGCCTCTTTGAGAGCAGCATTTTATGGTTGTAGCTGCTCAGGGTGGAGTATTTACGTACAATGAGGCTGTGGTGTCCAAACTTTTCTGAATACCTGGGGATCAGCTGCGTCTCGGATTATATGAATTATTTTTAAAAAAAATGCATAAAAAAGTGGAGGCCCTTGCTTTTGACTTCTTCACTGTGGCACGGCCACGTCTGCTACATAGGATAGGGGTCAGCACCTGAGGCCCTGGAGCCACACACGGCTCTTTCGCCCCTCTCCACTGGCTCCCTGTGGCTCCCTGTGGCTCCCTGTGGCTCTGGCAAAAAATTATATAGAAATTAATAACAGCTATTTTTTGACATTTCAATTTTGCGTTTTTGACTGTTGTAGGCCTTGAGGGATTCTTACATTCGCAGCTGTAAAAGAGTGCAGCCTTTACACTGAATAAATTATTATTATTTTTTTACATTTAATAAACTAAACCTGCGTCACACAGCCTGTCGCCTTTTCCTTTAAATTTTGATGTACCTCAGTAGCGATGGCTTGTCTTGGATCTCCCTCCTTAAGCTAGCATTTGATTCCTGATCTTAAAAAAAGTCTTGAGGACGACAGAGAATTAAACAGTGCGTGGACATATGTGTTTGCTCCTTCCGCCAACCTTTCAAAGTTTAAGAATCAAATAATCATAAACAGCCCACTGCAGACTGACACCTGGTGGTAAAACATATCGATAAATGCTCATTTAGACCTGTTAGTAATGTTAACAGGTGAATTCAGACTCACTGTTACCTCCATTATAAGGCTCACACGTTTTGCAGCTCCAGGCAGATTATTCGAGAGCTTATGTAGCCAAAAATGGCTCTTTTGATTGTTGACCCAGCAGGACATGTTTGCATTGGTTTGCATGTTTACTGTCTGTTTATGAAAATGCAGTATTTGCATCTGCGTAGTTCCGACTTGCTGCATGTCCACAAACTGTGTGACAGTCTTGTGCCATCTATTGCACGTCTGTCCGTCCTGAGAGAGCGATCTCCCCTCAGTTGCTCCGACCATTGTTTAAACTGTTGTAGGTTTTTTTTTTTTTGGGGGGGGGGGTGTCATATGTTGTAAAGCCTCTGAGGCAAACTGTGACTCGTAATATTGGGCTTTATAAATTGAAAAGACACAGAGTGAACTTCCTTAATTTACCAATCTGAGTGGTGGACCACATGTAGTACATAAAGACAAATCACGGGCCAGTTAAAACTGTTCCATGGGCCACGATTGGCCCCCGTGCCAGAGTTTGGACATAGCTGGTGTAATGTGTAATAATACATCATTAGAGTACTTAAGTATTTTTTGAGAGTATATGTACTTTGCTTGTTTTTATTTTTTGTCAACTTTCACTTTTACCCCACTACATTTCCTAAGCATCTTCGTTACTTACTACAAAATAGGAAAGTAAGGGAATAAGAGACGGCCGGATGAATGAAGGAATAGGAGGGAATTAAAAACTGGATTTTGTTCTTTAAATCCTTTAAGCTGCGATAAAAGTGTATCGTATGCTCCATTTTAAGGTGGTTCTGATCACTTGCTGTTTTAATAACAGCATTTACTTTCAATACTTCATTAGATTTAATATTATAAAACTACTTTTGATATTTAATTACAGTGAATATCAGATACTTTAAGACTTTTACTTGATTAATATTCGTACGGGCAACTTTAACTTCTACCAAAGTCATTTTCTGGTAAGATATCTGTACTTTTACTCAAGTATGGCTCTCAGGCACTTCCTCCACCACAGTGTCGGCCTCCTCCAAAGGGACACAAATAAATCTGAAGGGTCATGATGAGATGAATGGGAGAGGAAAGAAGATGAAAAGCAAAGTTCTGATATTTGTTTGGGGGGGTTTTACTCTAATCTTTGCTTTTATGTGAAACACTGGATCATTTTTAGTTGTTGTTGGTTGTTTGGTTGGTGATTCAGCCGTATTATTCAAATAAGGTCGAGTAACTCTTCTGGTGGAAATGTGACAGGGAGCCCAGCTGTTTTTCGTAAGTCATAAATACTTCATTTCCACTGCATGGTACAGCACGGCTCCCTCATCTGGACTCTTTCTTGGTTTTCTGTTGGCAAAAGTTTTCCTTTTTTGGTACCTCCTTGGTTGAGGTTCAAAGCGAGCTGAACAAATAATAAAAGGTGGAGTTGAACAATACAGACCACTGATTTGTCAGAGAGAATCATCACTTGCACGACACAGACTTGACATTTTTAAACAGTCATGCTACCGTCAGTAGTGACTACAATTGTCTTATTCACGTGACCTTGCAGCACGCAAAACTAACCATACACTGAGCCGTACAATTAATGAGTGAGTCAGTCTAAACATAGGCTACATTTTTACAATTGGGGAATTTAAGGATCACTTTCAGCCTACAACAGGGATGAATGAAAACTAAAATCTTAAAAAATACCGTTATTCTTTTCCACTTAATCTTGTGAAGTCACATGGAGGCACTGGAGAGAGGCCAAAGAGCCGCAGGTTGCCAACTCCTGCTTTACCTCTTTGACGCGCTCCTCAGGTTGTCCCTGAAGAGTTTTTATGGTGTGGCACGGTGCATTGTCCTGCTGGAGGGAGCGCCTTTTCCATGACAGGGCTTACGTCTGCTGCAGTGTTTGCGTGGGTGGTGCTTGTAAAGTGGTATCCAAATGGCTGCTGGGACCAAAGGTTGCCCAGCAGAACACTGCACTGTAACAATATGATCATTGTTATTCACTTCACCTGTCAGTGGTTTTAATGTGGCTGATCTGTGTGTAGCGTGTGTATTTACAGCCCTGTGCACTGGTTCACCTTCCTCCTGGAAAACAAAATTCAAATTCCCATGGTTAGTCGTCTACCTGCATCACAACATAAGTCATCCTTGTGTTCCCAGGGGTCACTGTGCAACGACTACATGGCGTACATGTGCTGTCCGTGCTGCGCCATCTGCCAACTGAAGAGAGACATCGACCGCAGGAAGGAGCAAGGCGTTTTCTGAGCGGGTACGCGTCTTCATTCACAAATACCTCACCTACACCACGTCATGATTTGTCATGTTATCTTTACAGAGCTGTTGAAATGATGGGAAATCACATCTGTTTTATGTCTCCTAGATGGCGCCTCGTCACCAGGCAGTCTGCTGGATTTCTGTGCTCACTGAAGCATTTGTAGATACAGCCCATCCTCTCTGATAAAGAAGATAAAGATAGCTTTGGCCGTTGTAAATGCTGTTGTAAATCGACTTCCCTTGTGATTCTTTTGAGGGAAATGGCATTCATCTCTTCCAGTCAGTCAAACATTAGTCAGCTGGGACACGCCCCGAGAATGAAGACCAGCGTCATGATTTACTGCAGAGGTTATAAAATGAAGTTTATCTGTGTCCTCAGCAGTTTACAGGATGTAGAGATGATTGCTGCTTTTTCCTTTTTGGTTTAATCTTAATTAGAGGTACACTTTACAGCTATAAAATGGGATCTTAATATCAAATGGATCCTGCTGAACTTCTGATCTGGATATTAAATGTTTGTCATGTTTTAAGGTGTTCTTTTAATAAAAATGAATGAGTGGAGATCGTCCCTTTTTTTCCCCAGAGTTGTCCCTTGCTGGTTGAGTAAAACTACTGTTAGTTTTATTTCCTGTTTGGTGCTGTGAGACCATTTCCTTTATCAGCCATGCTACCGTCATAGCAATGTCTGTCCACTACTTCCGTCCAGATTATAATATTCGCACTGAGGTAATCATAACTGTCGTGAAACCAGATTTCAAATCCTGTTTGCAATTATTCTGCGAGTCTGCGAGCAGCTCTGGAGGTTTAATTCTGGCTCTGTAATCCTCTCATATTCCAGATAATCTGGGTTGAACATCAGGATTTCTACCCCAGTTGTCCAGAGGGGTGACTCAGGGAAAAATCAGAACAAAACTCCTGTAGTCTGAACCCGGCTTATGAGAGGATCTCACTGAAAAAGCTTCCAGAAAACAAATTTATGAAGTGCATTTCATGACTTTGTTGTACTGAAGTAGAAAACAAACTTTAATGAATCGACCCATGATGTTGAACAATTTCTCTCCGCTTTAAATTTAATTCAAAATTTCATAAGTGTGGACCGAGAGGGTTTTACATGACGCCATAAATCAAGAACCAGCTGACAGATGTTGCTGTGTCATAATGTGAATAACAGGAGAATGTGTTGGAGCGAAAAGCTTCAACACACCAGTCTTTTTGAGCCTGTTACATGTCAACTATCTGAATAATCACATCCAAATTTTTAACATGCCGAGTAAATAATATGGAGACACACCTAAACGTTACATCGTTGATCCTCCTGTGAAAACATTGACACAGATCTGAAATACTGAGAAACACTGAGCTGTTTTCCTTGTGGCTGGAAGTACTGAAACAGTGTTCTTTGAAAATTCAAACATGTGATGGTGATACCGGGGGTTTCTCCACGAGCGCTTCCGTGACTGGTGCTGAAGTGGTGATGTTGTTTAGGACAGGCTGAGGAGGGGGCAGTTTGGAGGATGTTTACTGGGTCATCTGGGTTTCCATAGCCTGTGCGGCCCACTCCGGAGCAGCTGAACGGATTTTTTCTAAGAGGTTGTTGACTTGGAAACACAGAGACTGGATCTGTTTGTCCCAGGTGGGAAGGGCTTCACGGGCTGTCGGAGATAAAGGAGAGGAACAAGGGTGTCAAACATATTTCCATTTCATGACATGTGGACAACAAATGACTGCTCTATCAAAGCACTGCCTCTTTCCAAATGAAGGGAAGGTGCTTTATGAAGTTTCCTTCCTGTTTGAAGAGGCTGCCCTCTACTGGCCTCAGATAGATAGTTAGTTTATAGACTCAAATATCACATTTATAAATTACATGTGATATAAGTTTAAATGATCAAATGAAAACATTAGGTCCAAAAACATTCTTCACACATCTCTGTGAATACATAAATAAAATTACCCATCAACATGGCCCTGTTCTAACACTCACGTAAATGTAGGAACATGTAGGACAAGACTCATGATCATGATGCATATTAGGGCTGACCCCTAATAGTCGACCAGGAAGGTCATTAGTCTGCAAGATTTCATCGCTCAGTCGCAGAAAAACAAAAACGTGAAACTCTATTAGGAGCCGCACTTTGTCAAAATAAATCCAAACCTATATGGCTGGACCATGTGTGAGTTTAATTTGAAAGGTACCAGGGCTGGTACCTGCGGTTATTCCACAGGCTAGTTAATAAAATGTCAGAGGCATAGATTCGGCTCTGTCGCTGCCTCCGCTGCTAGCTTAACAGCAGAACAACAACGCTAGGTTCACAACAACTAACTGGCCATCAACTCACTCTCAAAGTGTACAATGCCGTCTATCTGGTCGATGAAGCCATTCATGCGTCCTTCAGTGATCATCTGGGAAGCGATTTTCTCAGCCTAAAGACAAACAAAGAAACAAAAAACTCAACAGACAAAATGGAAACAAGGTTTGTGTAAGTGGATAATTTCACTGTATGTTTTATTATTCCAAATCTTCTGCAAGGAATGTTTAAATGCATCATAAACAAATATGTAACGTTTGATAACGTTAATGTGCAGAAACAAATGGGCCTTGAAGTGGTTTAACAATTCTGTGCTCCACACTAAAGCGGAGGGGGAAAAAAGGCCAGACTGAGAACAGACTTTAAAACAATTTAAAGGACAACATCTGCAAAGAGATAAACAGCTGGTCGACCTCCAGTAATGTTCCTGGAAACTAAACATTTTTAAACTGTGAATTGTGTGAGCTAACTGTCTAAATATTTAGAGCCAATATTAATATTTAATTTACGATACAGTGAAGTTGTTTTATTGAGACTATTTGCAGGAAAGGTCAAACTGAAAACGTGGAAAATATTTATCTAATGGATGTGTCACCTTTGCTGGGGGGATTTCCAACAGAGCTCCTAGTTCTTCAAAAGTGATGTTGTTGTAGAGTTTGCTAGCAGACAGGAGGTTGTGTTCGATCACAGCTCTGTCAAGGATGCTGGAGCCTGCGAGAGGTAAACACACAACTTAAATTACATTCAAGCTTTTGTTGCAAACCTCACGGACTGAGGGTCAGATTGAAACATATATGTTGATACTGACTGATGTCCATCATGAATGAAATGTCCATAAATCCACGTATAAGTCATAGAAAAAGATGTTTTATAACTTGCGTTAGTATCATCAGGTTTTTAAGTTCTCCTCAGCATCAAAGTATTCCAGTGATAGTTGTCCGTACATCCATTGGCATATTGCAAACAGCTAAGGAACTGCTAACAGCTAATTCGGCACACTTTTACTGGCTACAGATGAAATCAGAATCACAGAGCAGCACAGGTGATGTTAAAATCATCCCACCTCCCTTACAAGCATAAATCCAGCTTGGACAGGGTTTAGATTTTCGCTAAACTGTGCCTTCTAGGCTTTTTATTAGGTGTCACAGTCAACAATCAACAGTCAAAATCAGCTGATCTTTAGTAGAGCAAATGTTTCAGGCTAATCGTGACCTCAAAAATTGTATGAAGGGTGCAGAGACAGTCGCTAACCACCCGTCATGTCTTTTAACGTAGCCCTCAGAAACACTAAATCTGCGAGATTTATTTATTAGATTTATTACAATTATTTCAACCTTGTTGATTCCCATGATGATCTAAGTGGGTTTAGCACAAGCATGCCCAGTGATGCTTCGTCCCAGACGGCACCTTAAGGGTGGCTACATGCTAACACAGGAGAACGGTGGGATCCTGATGAAAAACAAGTGCTGCACTTGGCTTCAATCACTGCACTTTGAGTAGGCTGGCTGGAGAAGATTGTCAAGCATCATCCACTGGCCCCAAAAATATTTTTATCTGCCACTGATCAAGAATGTTGTGCAACTGTTTGTCTTGTTTTACACAAGTCCTTTGGGTCACATGTGTCTGCTCCCAGTAAAACTCACCAGCTTAACAATCTTAATCAATGCAAAATAACTGTCTTAACACTTCATACTTCACACTGCGTCATCAGCACTCAAAGCAAAACTTGACACAAGCAATTAACTTCTAAAAGATTAATCTGTGGATCATTATAGCTGCAATAAAACCAGAACACAGCACACAGCATGGCACGTGAGGCTCACATGACCGACCCAGCAAATACATCAGCTATCACCAGCTAAGGAAGTGATGGTGGGAACAGGAATCTTTTGCCCCATCACCAACCAAACAACTCAGCAGCTCAGTATCTCCACTCACCATCTGCTGTGGTGGCTTTCTGGTGAGGCATCAGCATGGCAGCAAACTCCTGCAGCTGGTTTCCTCTGATGATACGGTCCAGGTACATCTTCTCCAGAATACCATAGGCTGCCAGCTGCTGACAGCGCTCGTCCTTAAAGAGGGTGGCCAACATACGGGAGCGCTGCTGGCCTAATTAAAGGGAGAAAAAAGACAGTATATACGGTATGAGACACAAAATTTATCGTGTAGATTTTCTTAAAGAATGCAAACCTGAACACATCAGTCTTGGCGGTACCTGCAGAGGCCAGTATGGTGCAATTCAGGGCGTGTTTCAGTGCCTCCAGACGTTCACTCTCGTGGACAATTGACTTATAAGACAGCTCGTTGTATCTTTGTGCAGCTTCAATGAACTTCCTCCTGAAGTCTAGAACTCTGGCGTAGCACACCTGACAAGGAAAACAGCATGAAGCACTGATTAACCAACTACAGTCCTTATAATGTTTCATTTATGCACTCTGTCATGTAACAGTAACGCAGATGCAGCCTGTGGCGGTGAAATCACTGAGGGAGTGCGTACCTTATAGTGTATCTGCAGCTGTTCATTAGAGGACTCATTCTGAAGCAAAGAGGCTCTGTTGATGTAGGCCTCCGCCTGCACCGGATCATCATCCTCTAAGTAGAGACGGGCAATTTTCAGGTACGTATCCAACTTATAGTCGACATTATATTGCCTAAAGGAGGGAATAAAAAGGTAGTTAAAGACCTGGGAATATCACAAACATTAATAGTCAGGAAAATAATCTGCCAGTAGCTCACTTACTTCTGTCCTGTTTCCAAGGGAATACCAACTAAAACCTGGGCAGCATTTCTCCAGTCTCCCTCCTTTTCATAAATGGTTGCTAAGTGCTGTCTGATTGAGGCTACCTGAGGATGTATAAGATCATATAGTTAACAATTTCAATAAAAATACTGAAGTGTAACAGACTGAATGATCGGGGCTATGAGAGAGTGTGAGGGCATTTACCTGTTCCTCAAATGAGATGACCCTCGGCTGAATCTTTTCCAAGGTGAAGTGATACACTGCTTTAGCTGTGGCGTCAGGCAGGTTGGGCAGATGTGTGCAGAAATCAGTGAGCAGCTGTCTTGAGATGACAAGACTGACGTTTTCATTGACCACTGTAAAAGACAGATACGGTATATGGCATATGGTATCAGATATCCAGCTTGAATCAAAATGTACTAAGCATGATGGACAATGCTGAGGAGGAAAAGAACACAGGCATAGCATACTTGCTTCAACAAAGGCCTTCAAGGATTCCAGCTGCTCTGCATCTGTAAACCCGATGGCCTTCTCCAAAATTTGTCGATATCTGGAAAAGATTTTACAGGTCAGCAACAGTGGAAAGTAACTAGGTACATTTACTAAAATACTGTACTTGAGGATATATTCAAGGTACTAGTACTTGAGTTTTTTCATTCTATGCAACTTTATACTTCCACTTAACTTCATTTCAGAGGTACATATTTTACATTTGTCTCAGCCTAACAGCTTTTTCAGATTACAGTTTTTCATCCTCTGTACAGTCAAGACCATTTAATTCACAAGTGATTTCTTTACTTTTCATATTTTCTGTTAGGGATGAATGATACTATCTGCAGGTCAACGGTATTGGCAGATAACAGCTTTGAAATGAAATGTCAACATTGGCCTGAACTGAACATTTCTGCCAATATGTCAAGCCAATAAGATGACGCTTGGATTATGTGACTTCAGTTAGTTGAAATAGGTCAGATTTGAATGGGGTTTTGGATGCTGTCAGGACTGTCTTAAGGAGACCATCATCCTCGTCTCGTCTCGTCTCGTCGTCCTCCGCTTATCCGGGTCCGGGAATTTTCCAGCTTTCTTTGAAAATGTTACATAAAAATAAGTATAGCATGTTTTACATGCAACCTAAGTTAAAGTAGTTTTCTTGTTTTGCCCAATGTACATTTTAAAAATCATTGTATTATATGTCTGCATCTGCCACCGGGGCCATCACAATTAAAGTAGGCATAATAATATGTCAGTTCCACAACAGGAGAGACTTGATGTGTTCTGCAATTGGGTGGAAAAACATATGTGCATATACTGGTATCTGCAATCGGCCAAAATAAAATGAGTTTGGAAATATCAGCGTATCAAATATCAGCAAAAATCCAAAATTGTGCATCCCTACTTCCAGTACATGTTGATGCTAATACTTATGTACTTTTCCTCAAGAAAGATTCTGAATGCAGGACGTTTACTTGTAAATGTGTATTTTTACACTCTGGAATTGGTGCCATAACTTAAGTAAAAATCTGAGTATTTCTTTCACCATTGCAGGTTTGAAACTCATTTTTAGTGGAGGACTGCAACTGGTCAATGGACATTTGAATTATAATATATATATATATATATATATATATATATATATATATATATATATATATATATATATATACATACACACACACACACACACACTCTGTCACAAAGACACACTTATCTTGACAATGTTCAAACTTCAAACTTCACTGAGCTGTTGGTAACAATTGGTAAAAATTTGAGATTTATTGGGCAAAATATAGTGTAAAACAGCAGAAATGTTGAGTTAGATTTTTAAATGTCTTGTCTAACAACATTTTGAGCCTGCATCTTAATGAAGGTTACGGTTACTAGCCCAATTTCAACTCATTTTAAAGCTATGTTGTGCCCAGCACCAGCTAGCTGTGTTGCTAGTAAACAGTAGCTATTAGATGCTAATATGCTAAAATATAACAGTGACGTCAGCGTTAGCCTCGCCACTTTTATGTTGCATAAACGTGGTGTTACCGTTTAAATGATAATCTGTACTATTAAGAGCTTTGGCATGCAGTTGCAAGCAATTAACGGTTACCTAGCTGAATGTATGGCTAATGTAGCTAGGCGGCTAACGTTAGCTTAGCCGGGTCTGTCACAGCTATCATTGCTAGCTAACAGTTGCCGAGGCGCTCACTTTCTAAATTTGGGAGAGTACTATGACGTCTATCTGCAGGTAATATGATTTTTAAAACCAGCGTAACTCACTTGGCAGCGAGATCTTTGTGAGATCCAGTTGAGTTCATCAGCTGTGCAAGCTCCTGTCTCACGTCGGTCGCCATTGTCGCCTGTCGAAGTGTCAACAACACCGGCTTCCTCTTGCTGCCAAGAGCGGAGCGAGCTTCCGGTCTGAGTACCCAGCGCGCGGAGGTACATCGGTCCTCCAACCCAACAACCAGCAGAGAAGAAGAAAAGCTAAAGTCATTCAAAATCTGTCTTAAGTAAAAATACACAAGTCTTAGCATGATTACTTAAAGTGCCAAAATTAAAGTATTTGTTTATGCAGAATGGCCCATCTCTAAATGATGCAGGCCTATAAATATTACTATTAGTATTTATTCTTTATTTGTTAGGGGCCATGCAATTTAACCCTTTGAAACCCTGTAACAACCGAACTTTTCTTGTGTTGCTTTCAGACACCTTTTACAACAATTTAACCCTTTGAATCCTGAGCAAATTGGTGCGATTGCCTTCAAAAACACAAAATAAAAATAAGAAATAAATAAAGAAATAAAAAGTAATAATATAACAAAAAATAATAATTAAAAAAAATTAAAAATAGTGAAAAAAGAAAATAGCTAGGGAAAAACTATATTTATTATTATTATTATTATATTTTAAAATTATGTTCAATAATTATTAAGCACTCTTTCTGGGTCATTTCCTTGTTTGTTTGTTTTTAACTTTATTTTTTATTTTTATTTTTTTACTAATTTGCTTGTTTTTAAGTCTCTGTTTTTATCAATTTCTTCTCATTTTTTGGGGGGTCATTTCTTCTTTCGTTACTTATTGTGTTCTTCCAACATTTTTAAAACAATGGTACTGATATGCTGCACAGAGAGTTTAGAGCTATTGCTATTTTTTAACTCTTGGCCCTAGTTGGGCTTTAACATGTAGACCTAAAATGTTATCAAAAGTATACAGTTTAAAACAGGGGTGTCAAACTAATTTTTATTTCCGGGGCCACATGCAGCCCAATTTGATCTCAAGTGGGCCGGTCCAGTGAAACCACTATATAATAACCTATAAATAACATAACAACCCCATCATATGTTTCCCTTTTTTTAAGGACATACACTCTGAAAATGTTAAACATCAAACATCAGAAAACTGAGAAAAACCTTTTACAACATCTTGGTGCCTTAGGTGACTTCACCATATGTCTTGTTTTGTTCAACCAAGATTTCCAACCCCAAAAATATTAAATGTACTATGATTTAAGACCCAGAAAAGCAGCAAATCCTCACATTTGAGAACCTGGAAATATCACATTTTTGGCATTTTTGCTTGAAAAATACCTGAGATGCAGGGGCGTAAATATAGACAGTGCAGGCAGGGCAGGTGCACTGGGGCCCATTGCCACCTCAAACACATGCTTGTGTTAATAGAAAAACTCATATGCAATTAAAAATGGTGCCATGTGCTTTATATGCCTTTAAAAAGGCAAACTTATCTCCATCATGGTTTTTCTGGCTTTTTTTTTGTACAATAGCCTGTTGCAGTCGATAAGAAAACATTATAAAATATATATGCTTACTCTACATAAACTATAAGTAAGGTTGAAAAAAACTTTTTCATGAAATTAATTAATTCCTTATCTTCTTTGAATTTTTTGTCCTTTACGTATATGCGATGATGATTTCTGGGTGATATCTATGTTGATATTTCTATTTGATCATGTGATGATAAGACTATATGGTAGCTAGTTTAGGTGCATAACAAGTAACTACTGTGCCTTAGGGCCCATCATAATGTGCACTGGGACCATTGTAACTACCTTAGTTGATTATCAAAATAAAGTTGCCGATTCTTTTTCTGTTGACTGTATTGACTGATTGTTGCAGCTGTAATAAATAATGATGCATTAGTGTGTATTCATCACTTTTAATGTTTCAGCTGTTTAACGTGGGGCTAATTTTACTTTATATACTATGTGGTATTTTAACCTATATAATAATACATCATAATTTATTAGTTGAGTTGCATTTTGTATTTAATGATCCAACTCTGCAAAGTAACTAAAGTTGTTGAATAAATGTAGTGGTGTAAAAAGTAGAATATTTGTCTCCAAAATATAGAAGGAAAAATGATAAAGCAGCATAAAATGGAAATACTCAAGTAAAGTACAAGTACCTTAAAATTGTATTTAAGCCCATACTTACTTACATTCCATCAGTGATTCCTGCCATCTATTTAGCTGTTCTATTCCAAGACTAGATTACCAACAGGGCAAAGCTGACACTGCCCCATGGCTCCAGCCCTTCTTTGCAGAGGGTCGCCAAACTGTGTTTAAATATCTATATTATTTCTGTGCATATAAGAAAGGAGTTGAAAGAGACTTTGCTGTCCCCCATATGTATATATACAGTAAAGTACACAGAGAAATAACTGTGTTTCCCCAGCCCCTGGTGCAGAATAAAAGAATGAAGTTGATGCTTAACGTTTGTGTGTAATTAAAGATGTTTTCTGGGGCTGCAGGCAAAACATAATGAAGCTGATTATTGTAGTCTGCCATGGATGTGATGGGTATGTAAAGGTTACTGTATACATACACAATGTACGAAAAACATTTTTTAAAGAACAGCATTTTGACAGTTACAGTGTGCTATATATGATAAGGTTTTCACATGCTGAGAGTTAATATTTCAGGTATCAAATCTAGCCAAAGTAGCTCTTAACAAAATATGTGCAGGAAACACCACTGAATGCATAAGTGCACAAAACCATACTGCCAGATACACACATCCTCCCTATATGTTTATTTAGGGCTGATTAATATTGGTAGTAATAATAGTGATAGTAGTATATATATCACATATATCAAGTAATACTATTTGTTTTAACCAGTTTGTAAAATGATTTCTCTGCAAACCCATTCTGCTAGAAGGGGAGAAAAATGAATCTACTGTATTTTAATTAAAATCAAATAATGAACATTAATAAAGATATTATCCTTGTTCTATTTAGCAGCATTGGCCCTGTTATTTTTATATTTTTCTGCATATTGTTGTCTTCAAATCGCATGTGACTTCACTTCACAAAATATATATAAAAGAATAGATATGCTTCTGTTTTGTGATACTTAAACACTGTTTATTCTTTTTTTCCCCTTCTTATTTTGGTATAATTTTTTTTCTTGTCGCTATTTGTGTAGAATTTACTGGATCTCTTATACCCTTTGTAATTCTTAGTACTGGTGGCCCTATGTACTTGATTTTTTTTTTTTTGTAGAGCTTTGTTTATCTTTCTTGTGGAGTTAGTTTGCGATTCTAAATGATAAATATATTTTCTACCTATTTTATAATTGGCAAAATTGTGTTTTTAATGTTTTTATTCCAACAGATAAAACATCATTCTGGTGTCAAGGTGTTCTGCGCCTTTAAGAATGACGTCACGGTGACGTATGGCACGGAGGGCGTGGTCGACTTGTGAAATGTCAGGGAGGAATGGCGCTCGGCGCGGTATTTTGAACAATCGCCTTTTCCTTTCCTCGTTTTATCTGGAAACGTCGCCCAGCGTAAAAATCTCCGGTAAGCGTGTCTGTGTGTTGACCCACTCCACGTCCCGCTACACTTCACCCGGCAGGAAGCTGCTCACTCTGAACACTGTGTACTAATGTTGAGATATAATGTTGTGCTAGCTAGCTTAGGTTAGCAGGCTCAGCAAGTTTGCTAGTACAGTTGTCCTGCCCGCTGGGCTGGCTGTCTTGATGAGGCTGATGATGAAGATGATAGCGATGGCTGGGCACCAGTGTAGAGCACAGAAACCAAGATATAACCTTGAACTAATCTATTACAGTGTTGTGTTAACTGAGGTAAAGTTTACTGTGTACTATGAGACAGTTTAGAGCTAAATTGGTGCTAATGTGACGCCAACTTAATGCGTCCGCAGATGAAAAGTAAAAGCTAAGTTAGCTGAACACGCGTATTGAAAGTTGTTTTAATCTGGTGGCAAAGCGATTCATGCACTTTAATTGTTCCTGTAAGCTGTCAGAAATCATAACAGCACATAATAGCTGTTATCTTTGCTGCTAGCTGGTTATGTAGCATTTAATTAGCGTTAAACCTCATATTGTATCTGACGTTTGTTTGGTTTAGAGACGGATCTTGATAGTGTGTCTTCACTGGTTCAAAACAGGACTACAGTATGTCATTAATAACAGGTTAGGCCACGCTAACTTGATTCACAGCCCCAAAGCACAGGCTACACATGCCGGTATGTGGATCTATAGGTGCAGTTATATTAAGTGCATTGTTGGACCTAAAATGTCCTGATCCATATGGATGTCTCAAGTGACAGCAGGAATTACTGAAGGCTAGCATTGTTTACGTTGTCAGAGTCTGCAGATAAAAGAGTTAGTTACTTGCTAATAGCTCACAGTCACCAGCAAGTATGATCCTCAGCTCTGATGTGTGTTAGCTGATGTGTTTTGCTGTGTGTGGGTGTCTGCGCTGGATGTAAATAATATTAAATGCATCCCCTCCTTATCAGTAGCTCAGTGTTAGCCGGGGAGCTAACAGAGTTGATGACGAGGTAAAAATGGCGGATCTTTCGAAATCCAACCCCGGCCTGAAATAGTAACGCAGCCAGCAAGCAGCTTGTCGCTTTTTGCTCAGTCTTTGCCCCAGATGGGACCACTGCTCCGGGTCTGCACACACTGACGAGTCCAGCTCAGGAGGGTTTGTCTCGGTCGCTTACATGGAAAGAATCAGAGCAGTTAGCTGTGTGTGTGTGTGTGTGTGTGTGTGTGTGTGTGTGTGGTGGGTAGGGTTCATATGTGCGTTTCGGTGGATTAATGTTGGGAGTGGAGTGCTGCAGGACAAAGATACGCCTGAGATGATCGCTGCGGCCTAGCTAACCCAGCATCAGCTGTCAGGCCGTGTCAAACGTGACTCGTGTGCACCCCTCCATTGATTAAACCTCACGTGATTACTGAAACTAATACACAGGTATCTGCATAAAGTTAGCAAACCGGGTGTTTTTTTTTGCTGTGAATGTGGCTAACTCGCTAGCTTCACTTGCCTTGCATGTTTGTTTATTTTCTTGCAAAGCATTTTGTAAACAGTCTGCACTGTTGTCCAGTGATGCATTTCTGTTAGTGATGTAGAACAATACACCAGAAGTTAATAGTATGTATTTTTGAATTGTACATCTTGTTTATTGCAATTGAATGCAACAACTATGAGTAAATGATTGAAATATAATTATAGCTGTTTATCCTGCGATACAAAATGGGAAGAGTGCAAATATAAAAATATAGGTTAGGGATACTCAACACGCTTTTGGAAAATGATAGGAGACCAGGGGTCAGTTAATAACAAAACGTTTATAATATTTATCAGGTAAAATGAATAAAGGAGGCAAAGGTAGATGCAGCATCCCTGCACAGGGGTGTTTGTAGGATTGGAGGACATTCGGGTCTCATCCCAGACCTCTCTTAGGGGGTCTGTGGGACCCTCCTGGCTTTTTTTTATTTATTTGTTTTTGTTTTTTTTAAGCAAGCTCTATTCTGGTTTTTGTTTCATGCTTTCTTGCACCTTTTACATTCAACATACTAAAAAAATGGCTGTGTGGATTAATTCGTTTTAATTGTGAATAGAAAAATGGTCAGCAGGCCACCCAGCATCCACAGGCTGTAAATTGAGTACCACTGGTCTAAGATAAACAATAAGGTGCAAATTCAAAATGTATACAATGCCAGAATCAGATGAACAGTATGGATCATAAAAATATAAACAGGTCAACAGGTCTGGTTAGGCTCAGTCTAGGTGGGGTTGCATATATACATGTATATATACACATACATATGAATGTACAGTAGGTAGATTAATCAACACATTGTCTGCAGGGTTCCCACAGTAATGGAGAACATGAAAAAGTCATTGAATTTTTTTGTATAATGAAATTAATAAAGTAAGAAACTATAAATAATCTTCCGTATATAACGCTTCACTTAGTGTGAAATAACAGCAAATTAATTTTCCTTAGCTGTCAACATAATGTAGCTTTAATATGCATCAATGAGTGACGATGTTTTGTTCACCATCGCCTTCATATTTTCATATTTACAGTAATTTTCTCCCTGGGTTTGTCTCTCCCTTCCCGTATGCCAGCTAGCTCGAATTATGTTTAAATAGAGTTTGAATTGGAGGGGATTGAAAAACTCTGGGCAAGTGGGGCAAAGAAAAAAAAATCTTTATTATTGGTCCTCGAAAAGTCATGGGAAAGTTTGAACCCCGTGTCTGTGATATGTTGTGTGCATTTTAATGTAGCTTTAATATGCGTCAGTTTGTGACACTGACATTTTCTCCTGTATGCCAGCTAACTGTAATTATGTTTAAATAGAGCTTGGATCTGATATGATTAAAAAATGTCGGACAAGTCAGGCAAGAAAAAAATCTTTATTATGGGTCCTTGAAAAGGCATGGAAAAGTTTGGAAATGTTGTCCATGAAAATGTGTGAGAACCCTGTGTCTGTGATGTATGTTGTGTGCATCAGGCATCATGGTGCATTTAGTTCAGTTAGCGCATATTTTTCTGAAATCTGGTTAAAATATTTTCACCTAACTGATTAAAAATAATTAACATTTTTAAAAGCTACGAATTATATGTGCATGTCTTTGACTAACTGCATTATTCTTTTGGGATTAACAGAGAGCTGAGACTTTGCAAGCATGGATGTGGTGTCACCAGAGCTCAACAGCCTCCTTCCTGATGAGATCATGGACACTGAGGCGATAGAGGACATCCCTCAGTCCCAACCCGACGGCACCACGGTCCAGTCAGAGCCCAGCGATGACGCACCGGTCCCGATGGAGACGGATACACCCATAGCTGCAGAAAACCTGAGCCTCTGTGCAGATGCCACTTCAACAGAACACACTCAGGCTCTCACCACCTCCACCACCTCAGACTCCACGCTCAGCATCAGCTCCGGAAGTCAGCTTCCTATCTCAATTTCCAGCACGTCTGCATCCCTTCTTACCCTCAAACCAGCCCTGGCTACTTCCATAGCCACCACGAAAACGACAGACAGTTTGACTGGGACTAGTATCTCCACAAGTGGGTTACAGAAGCTCACGGCTCCGTTTACCATCTCTGCTGCAAACCACCAGATTATTCTCAACAAGGTGGCCTCATCTCAAGCCACAGAGGCGGCGAAGGCTGCAGGTACTCAGCCCCAGGTCATCAAGCAGGAAGGACAAAAACTTTTGGTGACAGCAATAGGAAAGTCGGGGCAGCCCATAGTGCTGCAGTTGCCCCACACAGGCAGCAAGGCTGGCGTTTCACAGACTTCAGGAGATGCCAAATCTCAAGCGCCACAGTTTAAAGTGGTGACTATTGGAGGGAGGTCGGAGCTGAAGCCGGTGGCCGGGAGTGCTGGCAACCAGCTGACCACACTACAGGCCCAGCAGCTGAAGACCGTACAGGTAACACTGATTTGTGCTGTCGTGCAATATTTATTCACATTGATGTTGATGTTATTTGACAATTTAATATCATAAGCATTTTATAGTTTGCCACATTTTATACTCATGTTAGTATACTTCGCTGTGTGATTACCTCATACAACAGAACATGTGTGTTTATATCATGTCAGTCCGCAGTAAAGGGTTACTGTAGGTCACTGAAGCACATCAATATCTAGTGTGAACAGCCACGGACATTCACCTTAGTACACAGTAAAGGGTTACTATAGGTCATTGATATACATTAAGATCTAACAGTCATGAGGACCTGCTTCACTTCTTTACTTCTTTATTAAACCTTGCTTTAGGCCCTGATCACACAGAAAGTGTTTTAGCAGCTGGAGGCGGCTTTTTGTAATTGTTTTTAATGAGAATGAAGCTGTTTGCTCGCTGTTTTTGTGTTGCGCCTCGTGTTTCTGCGCTCTAGGAGCCTGGCATTTTTTCCCATGCCATCTCTGCTTTTTTCCCGTTGTTCAAATTTTTGTTATGCTAGACCCGTTGATAGACAGCAGGTTGTCAAACTGCCCCTGAGTCATCCTAAAATATGCCTGTAAACGTCCATGACGGAGGAGAAGCTCCTGGACCAACTGGTGGTACTCCCCATGATCCAGCCTCTTTTTAGGGTCTCATGTACCCACACAGATCTCTGTTTATCTGCTGACAGCCTCTCACCCTCAACCAGAGCTACAGACAGTACCCTCTGCCTCAACATGTCAGCAGCTACACACTAATTACTGGGAAATGCATAAAATGATAAACAGTAGATTGATTATTCGGGCAGGTTAGTGTAGTGACCCCTCATAGCATGTCTGGTGAGGTATGAGAGTGTGTCAGAGCTAACTTTGAGCTTACTATACGAACAATTGTGGATTTTCAGTTTGGTAATGTTCCTAACAAAAGACAGAAGTGCCTCTAAAGTCTATTATGGATGTCGTTTAGATTGACTGTTGGTGTATATTGAAGGGCAGGCCAAGCTGCTCTGTTCTGAACCCGCTGTAGCTTCCCTAGATTTGTCTCTGTGACTGTTGACTATCTTGTGTTTACCTGTCTCTTTTATGTGTACTAGGAGAGCAACAAGTCAGATTCGTCAACAATTAACTACCTCTTTGTTTACATTTTTTAATCATGGAATTATGTCATGAGCTGCAGAGTCAGAGTTTTTCAGAGGATAGTGAGCTTGCTTGAATAAAACACAAATGATCTATAGTTTGATGCACCCATGTACAGTGCTGTACACATGGTAAGCAAAAGCTGGTCAGTTAAATTCAGAATAATTAAGATAAAGCAATAATATAGAGAGAAAATCAAACATGAAATAAAGCTAACAATAATCTTTTAATATGAAGTACTACATTGTGACCTGTGCTGAGGCTTTTCTGTAACTGAAGACTTTTATCTGTTTGCATGTGTGACAGAAGTTTGCTTAAAATCTAAAAAAATTAGATGTATGCGCCCTTTAAGTTGTGAATGTGTGAACACCAACTCTTAATGAATATCTCCACAGATTGCTAAGAAGACACCAGTGTCCTCAGCCGCACCGATCAAGTTCATCATCACAAAAACCGTGAACAGCAAAGGTCTCAGTCCTCAGACGTCAGTGTCTCCTGTTATTGCAGGTATGTCTATTTGCATCTTTGTAGTGTCATTATTGTTCACTGCTGATATTTGTGTTGGTTACGTTGAGACTACACAGTTTTTAAAATGTTTTAAACTCAGTTTCAGGTTTAACAAAGCCATATTTTCTGAAATCTTGTGCTGTGTGTTCATAGGGCGGGTCCTGACACAGAATTCCCCGGGGATGCCTCCGAGGACCATCAACCTCTCTGAGTCCCACAACACAACAATACAAAGTATTCCCGGCAAAAAGATCGCTATATCACCCCTCAAGACTCCCAGCAAGGTAAATCCTACACACTGCTCCTCATTTACCAAACAAGGGATTATAATTATGTCAGTGAAGTCTTTCCCTCTTTTTTAAGTTTAATTAAATTAAAGCTGCAGGTGCATAGAAATACCATCACTGCCATTTTCAACTCAAAATATTTAGACTTGTAAAACTAGAATGTGGAAGCTCATACACACCTTCAAAAACTTTTAGAGAGGTGCGCAGGAGGAAACTGTCCATTAGGGCTGCAACTAACAATTATTTTCATTGTCGACTAATCTGTCGATTATTTCTTCGATTAGTCGACTAATAATTTTATCGAAAAATGTGTTAAAATGTTGAAAAATGTCGGTCTGTCTCTCCCAAACCCCAAAATTACGTCATCTAATGTCTTGTTTCGTACTCACGCCAAAGGGTTTTAGTTCACCGTCATGGGAGAGTGTGTAAAGCTGCCAATATCTGAACGTAACAAGCTGCAGTAAGAGTATTTTGGGGGACTTTATAGTACTTTTCTATGAGAAATGACTCAAACCAATTAGTCGACTACTAAAATAGTCACCGATTATTTTAATAGTCGATCAGTCATCGATTAGTCGACTAATCATTGCAGCCCTACTGTCCATAGGTGAAGAAATCAGAATTCCCCCACACTGTCCTTTTACTTGCAATGAACTTTATTAAGCGAATAATATTTCAGTCAGCGGGTCTTCATCAGGTCAAATAAAAGAACAAAGAACATGACCGCCTCCTGTTTGGAGCTGTGTGTGTGCGGTGAAGTGTTACTGTAATGGTTTTGCCCTGAGATTTATCAGTAGCCTGACATGATCGCTGACTTGTTAGATATGTTTTTGTATAGATTTTTTAAAATTATATTATTCAGAGTGTATATTGATGCAGTTATTGCCAAAAGTGATCATATTCGATGGTGGGAGGTGCCTTCTTACAGGATAAACACAGGATCCGCTTCATTTCAGTGTGCTGTTGCACTGCTTAACATGTCACTGCGAGTGCTGGGAAAGTTTAACAGGAGTGTAATGTGTCAGCCAGCGGCAGCAGCTATGTGATTGTCAGACAAAACAAACAACAATATCGGCCTACAGGCCAGAAGCCATGTTAGTGGCAATGGCGTTCACAATTTGATTCAATGTAAGCCTGAATGACATTCATCGGTTCTCTGTCTTATCAATCTCCCTTGATTTGTTTGCGGTTGTATGAGCCATGTGGTCGTGGTGATGTATATGCTGCTCCTGCCACTCAAACTTTGGCGGCAGATCTGGCTCATCTGCCGGCTGCAATACACATCAAATGGAGAGAGTGGACAGACAGAGTCCACCTACTCGGCGCACCGCTAGCATATGCCGGCAGGTAATGGTGCAGACCCACACACACAGACTGGGACTGATTGCGATGTCAGCTCATGGTCTCTGATTGGCCTCAGCTGAGTAGACGTTATCTGTATATGCTTCGATATGCTCTTTCTTCTTTTACTGATGAAGGTCTGATGACCGAAATGTTGTTTGCTTCATAAAGTTTATTGCAAGTAATAGGACATTTTGATTTGTAGCAGGTGAAGCACAGGTGTCATGAATAACCTTAACGATGTTCCTTAAAGTGTGTCTGTCAGTCAGTCTGCACAAAACCAGAGCCGTGCAGCAGACACACCTACATGCAATACAGCCATCGTTAATGTTATGATATCCACCTGTGTTTGCCAAGTCAGAATATCCTCTGTGACAAAGGTCTGTTGTTCTTAAGGCTACGTTTCAGTTGTCTTTTCATTCAGGTTCTGCAGCACATGCAGCATTCATACTTTATTGTTTGAGAACTATATTGGCCTCCAGCTTCATGTGTTACACTGATATGTTTGGGCCGAACATTAATATCATGTGAGAATATTAAAATATCTATCAGGTCAGTAGCTGGACTGATCATGCTTCGCTCTCCTTGTGTGTCCCTGCCAGGTGACTGTAGTGTCTGTGGCTTCCCCGACCTCCAGCGCCTCCCAGAAGTCAGTGACGCTCCCTGTCAATGTAGCACTTGGCCAGCAGATCCTCACAGTCCAACAGTCCACGTCTGCATCTCCAGTCAAGGTGGCCACCAGCCAGACCACGACGCAGGTAAGATCAGAGCACAGAGGTGGTTTATTGTCAGCTGGAGTAAGACGTGTCTGCTCTGGACTAGAAACAGATGACGGTGAAGTGTGTGGGGATGTTTAAAGGAGTGTTTGTGTAGTATAAAGGTGCAGATACTTTTGAAATTAGTATTTTCTGCAGCGCTGACACAGCACTGTAGAGATAGGTCAGGCTAAGTGAGACTAGGTTTGACTTATCTGTAAATCTGTCACAACATACTTGAAGTTTAAGGTTTAACTTGACTCCTGCTGTCGTTGATTCTCCTGCAAAGTTTCACCATTTATACCTAAAGCTTTGTCTGCTGTTGTATCTGAATCTTTCAGAGTATCAAACCGGTGCAGTCTGTGGCCGTGGGAGGCGTCAGTGGCTCCCAGTTCAAGACCATCATCCCGCTGGCCACCCAGCCAAATGTGCAGCAGATTCAGGTTCCAGGTAGCAGGTTCCACTACGTCCGCCTCGTCACAGCAACCACAGCGAGCAGCTCGACGCAGCCGAGCGGTCCCAGCACCAGCTCCATACAGACAGGTGACCTTTTTATAGCTGTGTAACAAACCCGGGTGACACCGGTGGGAGCTTTTCTGTGGCAGCTTACACTTCTTAATGTCTCACAGCTAAACCCATGGTGGTGAGCACAGGAGCAGTCAGGATGTCTGTCCCCATCGTCCCAGCACAGACCATCAAGCAGGTAACTTTCTGTAAATCTTTATTCAAACTGAGCTTTCACTGTGAAGTGTCTCCCGAGCTGCATTCATGGATCATATTCCCTGCAGATGGCACCGAAGCCCTTGACATCAGCAGCCGTAGTAACCACCACACAGACCCAGCAACGCCTGATCATGCCTGCCACTCCGCTACCCCAGATCCAGCCCAACTTCACCAGCCTCCCTCCAGGCACCGTTCTGGCTCCAGCTCCAGGAGGTGGGAACGTGGGCTACGCCGTCGTGCCAGCACAATATGTCACACAGGTGAGTGGTGTTTTTGGTGTGTGTTTTAAAGGTCTTTGGTATCCATAATGAGCGTCCTCTGATGTGTTACCTGCTTCTCCTGTAGCTCCAGCAGACGCCGTTTGTGACCCTCGCCAGCAGCTCTGGTTTCCCGGCGTCCACTGGGGTCCAGACTCAGGCCAAACTGCCACTCAATGGGTAAGGAGGGACGTAAATGCAGTTCTTATGGGATCATGTGGAACAGAGCAACTAAACCATTTATCTTAAAAACTGTTTGATTGTTTTGTTTTCTTCAAAATAGAATAAAAATGTAGTGTGAGCTAAAATAGGAATTTGGGCTTAATGGAAACGTTTTCTTATCTACTTGAAAAACCTTTGTAAACTACATTCTGTGACTTAAGTTTATTTTAAAAATGAAGACCATAGAACTAACTAAGCTATACTAATTGACTGATTTGATTTTAAATAAAGTAACTAATATTATTCAATGGCGTTCATTCACAGCTTGTCAACAGCAGAGACGACCTCAAGGCCGAGGAAACCATGTAACTGCACCAAGTCACAGTGTCTCAAACTGTAAGTACGACTGTCTCTCAGACCTGTTTACTATTGTCTTTTCAGGTGTTGTGTTTGTTTGCCAAGACTGTGTAGATACACCACGACCTGTATGTGTTGCTGTGTTAAATGTGGAGGATGGAAAATGTTAAGTATCAAGCAAAAATAAATACGGGCATAAATAAATGCTGAAATAAATAAGGTTTTAAAAGGGGATAAATAAATATCTGCCATGCGTGTTTGGATCAACAGACTTGAAACAACTCCTGCTATAGACAGAGGGTAGGATCCTCCTACCTCATCAACAAAAATAAATAAATAAATGAATAAATATAGTTGTAAAAAAATGTAGAAAGGAATTTAAGATATTTGTGTCCTGTTTAATTATCTAGTTTTATTTATTTATTTATTTCCATATTTCAGCATTTAATTTTTCATTTATTAATTTCCGTATTTATTTGTTACAGTATTTTTTAATACATTTATTTATTCTCTTATTTATTTATTTCTGTATTTTTTAATTTCTTTTTCTGTTTTTTATACATTTATTTTCATATTTTATCTTTTTATTTCTCTATTTTTTTTAGATTTTTTTATTTTTGTATTTATTTAAACCTATATTTATTTATTTTATTTATATTTTTTCATTTATTTATATCCATATTTATTTATGTATTCCTGTATTTCTTTATTTCAGTTTTTTGTGTGTATTTATTTTTGTATTTTATTTATTTTTGTATTTTATACTTTTTTTTAAAATTTATTCCTGTATTTATTTGTACATGTATTTATTTTATGTATTTATTATTTTTGTATTTATACATTTATTTATTTATTGATAGCATCATTTTTCATTCTCCATAATTAATTGCTGATGGAAATAAATGTTAACAAGAAATGTTGGTCTACTTCAGTTTGTGTTTTGGTACCACTGTATGTTCTTATTCCGAATGTTTCACTAAGCAGAGCTCTGTTTTTCTTCCCCAGATACTGTGACTGCTTTGCAAACGGAGAGTTCTGTAATAATTGTAACTGCAATAACTGCTTCAATAACCTGGAGCATGAAACAGAACGTCTCAAAGCTATAAAGGTAAAGTCAGGAGTTTGCCAGATGTGTTGGTGGACCCAGTGTCCATCCTGTCAAACAGATGAATTAAGGTGAAAATGTGTTTTCACAGACGTGTCTGGACCGGAACCCGGAGGCCTTCAAACCTAAAATCGGTAAAGGCAAAGAGGGCGAGTCGGACCGTCGACACAGCAAAGGCTGCAACTGCAAACGCTCAGGCTGCCTGAAGAACTACTGCGAGTGTTACGAGGTGGGTCTGCCTTCGCCGCAGCGTTTGCAGGAGCTGTTTAATGTAACTGTGAAACCCTTGTTTTGTTTGTGGCTCTCTAACTGTTGTTTATGTTTCCTTTGTTTCACCTCGAAGGCGAAGATCATGTGCTCGTCCATCTGTAAGTGCATCGGCTGCAAGAACTTTGAGGAGAGTCCAGAGAGGAAGACGCTGATGCACTTGGCAGATGCAGCAGAAGTGAGAGTACAGCAGCAAACTGCAGCGAAGACCAAGCTGTCGTCACAGATCTCAGACCTGCTCATGAGGACGACGCCCGTTATTTCAAGTGGAGGCGGGAGGTACTGTGACACTTACCTCAATTACAAGTTACAGGAGCAGCTGAGGAACAATTACATGATTGTTATTGGGATTATAACTCAGAGTCCTTTGATGAATTCTGAGTTTAGTCTGTGTGCAACGGTGTTAATGCTGTTAACAAAAACTATGATTAAATATGTTCGGCAGCGACCTTTTTTTCTATGATTGTGACGACACGGCACCGTCATTAAATGCAATCTATAACTAACTGTTAACGGAAAACGACAAGACTTAAATGTAATTTACTTTAATGTCTTTGACAAAGAAGAAGAGACAAATTATTTTTTGTGGGTTGTTTTTTCCTCTCCCAGTGCTGCAGTTCTTTGTCTTGTGCTGCATATCATGACTACAGCAGCAACGCACCATGAGCTCAGTCGAAAGAACTTGGAGGAACGTACATAAGTTAAAGTTAAGAGTGACAAAAACAGGGGTTAGTAGAAATAAACAGGATGACATTTGGGTCCATTTTGTTAAAATGAGGCTCCGAAAATAAATCAAACCAATGCACTGCTTTTTTAGAAGCTGCATTTTTACAGCCCAGACACATACCATGTTTTTGTGCCCTCAAATCCATTGTGAGGCCATGCTATAAAGCCAGAGGTATGCCAAAGTGGTGCACACGTGTTCCCAAGTGCCTGTTTTTAAGGGCACGACAGCTGTACCCTGAGGTACGCAGCAATGTGTAATGCATGTCATGCGACAAGGAAAAACCAGTGGTTAGCATTGCTGTTTCACAGAAAGTGGGTTCCTGGTTTGAACCTGGGGTGGGGGAGCCCTTAGGCACGGGTTTCTCCAGGTACTCCGGTTTCCTCACAGTCCAAAGACATGCAGGTTAATTGGTGACTCTAAACTGAACACAGCAATCACACTCAGGTGTGAACACACCAAAACAGCCGGACCGAGACCTTCTTGAACAGGTGGTCTCAGTCTGGTTCCAAAGGAACTCTGGTGCGGTTGGTTTGTGGTGAGAAGGTGTTCCGACCTGGATGTGAAGCAACTGCAGTCACATGACACATTGTTTGGGTTAAACATGAGCATGTTACAGTCCTGGAGGATTATTAATGTGCACCTCCTCCTGTACTGCCTTAATATGCACATTCAGCACATCCAATGCATCAAAACATTGTTTTCTAGTTGGAGCCGCGCCTCGTTTTCAAACTGTATGCTTTGACTAAAATGAACAATGACAGCAATATAGTCCACGATGAGCAGCGCTAAAATCAACCTGCGTAGTTGTCCCTCCATTGTGACATTAGAAAGTGTCACATTTATCTTGCAAGTGTACTCTTCTTCAACGTTTGCTTTACTTCCTGGATTTTTCCCACATGGAAATTCTGACCAATCAAGAGCAGCTTTCTCACACAAGGCATTTGATCTAGTCCTCTTGTAAATGCTGCCGTGAGAACATGAACCAGCTCTAGGCAATTATACAACAGACCGAAGGAGACCACTCTAGGGCTGAGAGCAGCCTTAGATTAGACTAAAATGTCCGGGCTTTTAGTCAACCAAACCTTGACTTACAGAAACAGGATGAGGTTGACTTAATATGATTATAAACTGAGGACATTTGACACAGGCCTAAACACTAAATGACTGTAACATCTGATTGAGGGCCTGCTGATGACATGAAGGATGATGTGTTTTCTAACTTGTCTCTCTTTTCCTGTCCCCTGCAGGCTGCCGTACACGTTTGTCACAAAGGAGGTGCTTGAAGCGACGTGCGAGTGTCTGCTGGAACAGGCCAAAAAGGCCGAACAGACTCACCAGCCTCAGGTGGAAGCAGAGAGGATGATCCTGGAGGAGTTCGGACACTGCCTCATGAGGATAATCAGCTCGGCGGGGAAAGCCAAAGCAGACTGTGCCTCCATCAACTGCTAGGCCGAGCTCTCTGGCTCCCTCCACCCTCTAACCTGAACCCAGCTGCGGGGGCCGAGAGGCACGGATTACTCTGCACTCTGTCTCGGACCCCCGGGGTTTCTTTCCTACAGGGAAACAGGTTGTCTCCCTCAACAAAAGGCAGAACAATGGCCTGAGAGTAGACTCCCCTGCCTGGGGAAAGCTAAGACCAGCTGGGATAATAAACATGGAACAGACGTTTGCAAACTGAAGGACAAATGGACAGAGCACGGCGCCTCTGGCGGACTTTAGAGCTGTTCTCACATTTGTTCACCTGGCTGCGATGGACAGAAATGACTCTGAGCTGAGCGCTGAACAGGGATTTTAACATTTCTTCACTTTACTTTCCCTCCAAGGGTCCCATGAAATCTGTTCTCCAACTTTTGTTCTTCCATTTTATTCTGTTCCTTTTTGTTCTTTCTCCCTTTTTGACAAAGCAATGGCTGTAATTTTTATGTAATCATCTGTGCTTACGGTAGACAAACAGAACGTGTATCTTTTGATATTTATTTTGACAAGTATTTGTAATCATTGTGAGCGCTAATAACTGTGTGGCTTATAGTGCTGCAAGCTGTTAATTATTATTAACCAACGCTAGGCTAAATTGTTTCAATGAAAAATGAGTAGAGGCAAATTTAGGTTCACACCTAAAAGCAAATTAATTGTAAGATGAATGCAAACACACAATGCATTATGTGCACACACACACACACACACACACACGCAGCACTGCTCAGAGTAGGTGGAACACGGCTGGTTGGGCGGAGGTCGACGTTTCCTCTGGTGCTGTTTTGTTATCAGTCACATGCTTACTGTACATTAAAACACCATGAATGGAAAAACAACTGAGACCAACACGACTCGTTAAGTGATGTTCCTGAGTAGATGAGAGCAGGTTAACGTAACACAGATCTAATTATAGTTAAGTGATGTGTCCGAGGCTGGTGTGATGTCAGAGGGACACAGATGAAGCGCTAATAAGGGAGCTAATGCACATTTTCACATCTTACAGCAGTAAGGCACAGGAGTAAATAATAATGTTTACTTTGGCATGTTCAAACGTTGTATTGTTTGTTGTCTTCCTGGCATCACTTAAAGGTATGGTTTGGATTTTTTAAGTGGGGTTGTGTGAGGTACATGTCCATAATTAGCGTATTACCTACAGTAGATGGTGGTCAGCATGCCTCAAGCTGGGAGAAGCAGTCACAACAGAAGCTAAGCAATGTACTGATGTGGACGGGGGCAGCAGCAATACACATTTTAGTGACTTAAAAAATTTTTTCTAATATTTTCAAGGCTTTACCCTGCTGCTCAGACAGCCCTTTCCAACATGGAGTTCCTTCAGATCCTTAAAGTCTTAAAAGGAGTCAGATTCATTAATCTTTAAAATGAGGTCTTAATTGGTTTTAAAGAGCCGACAGAAAATGCTGACATTTTGTTTTGCTCCTTCACTGCGTCCTGAATGCATGGTCTAGTTCCACTTCTCTTTAACCACTTAAAACCTGAGCAAATTGACTTGGTTTCTTTAAAAAACACGGGAAGGAGAAGACGATGAGCAATGAAAAGAGGAAATGACCCCAAAAAAATAGCAAGAAATAATTAAAGAGAAAATTAAAAATAAGAAAAAAAATCTTTTTTTTTTTTTTTTTAAAGAGATGAAATCAAACAAACAAGGAAATGACCCAGAAAAAGAGCTTAAGTGTGTGATAATGAGAATTATAATATAGTTTTTTCCTTGCTTGCAATTTGTAAAACATTTCTTCCAAGTTGCCTTTAGTGTAGGGAAAATTACAAACAAGAAATTAAAAAAAAAAAAAGAATTAAAAACAAACACACAAGGAAATGACCCAGAAAAGAGCTTTTTTGTTGTTGTTTTTCCCCTTGCTTTTAAAAACTAATTTTCTTAATCTATTATTTTTTTGCAATTTGTAAAACATTTCTTACCAAGTTGCCTTTTAGTATAGAGAAAATTAAAAACAAGAAAATTAGTAAAAGAAAATACAGTTGAAAACAAACAAATGACCTTGAAAAAGAGCTTAAAAATTATAATTCTGTAACATAATTTTAAATATGTAATAATGATAACTATAGATATAGTTTTCCCTCAGCTTTTTTTTTGTTTTTTTCCCTAGCTTTTATTTTTAAACAAGGTATTTTTATTGACAATTCAACAAGATGCACAGAGCATCAACAAACAAACAGCACCAACAAGGAGAGAAAACAACCCCACCAACCCATAAACAGAGAAAGCCTGACCAGCGAAAGGAAATAAGACAAAAATGAAAAATTAATTAATGAAAAAGATTTTAAAATGTATTTACATAAATATAAGAAAAGGATGAAAAATAATTTTAAAAAAAATATACTTTTTTTGGGGGGGGGGGGTTCTTAGCTTTTTAAAAATACTTTTCTAAATCTATTAATTGTTTGCAACTTGTAAAACATTTCTCACCAAGTTGCCTTTATTCCCATGTTCTTGGAAGAAATTACACCCATTTGCTCAGGGTTCAAAGGTTTGAATACTCAAGAACGGCGCCTGAAAGCAGCACAAGAAAGATGATGTCACTCTAGGTTTCAAAGGGTTAATGAAAAAAAAAATTTCTTTGCTTACTCTCATCTCAGCAGCCATCTTATGTTAAATGAAGTATACTGTAACATTTGGTGGCATGACAACCCTAGTTCACTTTTAGATCAAAATTTGTAAATGTTTTGTATTTGAAAACAAACGATCCATCTTTTTTCATCTCAAAGAACAAATATGGTCTCAAATAAAACCCAAAAAGAAAAGGAAATTAATATTTCCACCAAAGATATCCTGACAGAGCCCTTTAAACCATTGTCAGCCATCAAGGTTGTATGAATGAGGCTTTATTTTTGGGTCACTGGTCAGCCTATAGGCCTCTTAGGAACTGCAATTTTGATTGAAATAAAAAAAAATATTATCCAGTAATTGAAAATATACATGTTACAAAATAATGTCAGTAATTAAGAGTCTTGGAGGCTTCATTAAATGTTTATAATGACAGGAGAAGGGTGCATGAATCCCCAGCCTTCCTCATAGTTAAGTAGAAGCAGCTCATCCCGCCCAGTAGGTGGCGACAGCGCACACAGAGTCAAGCTTTCAATCAGAAGAGGAGGAAGATGAAGGAAGAAGAGGCTTGGAGAAGGTTGGTGCAGAACGAAGTAGCAGCACGCTGGACGTCTTCAGGGAAATGCTTGAGACAGGAACATTTAAATTTCGTGTACCAGTATTAAGAAGTGCGCATTTGTGCATATTAAATAAGTTTAGTCTGTATATGTAGCTAGCTAGGTCGCTCTTCTGTTTTTAGCATGATTCTGAAACGAGGTTTCGTCCAGTAACGTTAGCTGAAGTTGTATCTCTGCACATGGAGGTCCATGTCCGGTAATTAGGTGAGTAAATTATTAATTAAACCTGTTATAACACTGTTGTTGGTTATATAGTGTCGGAGACGGCACAATTAGATTGCTTAACGTGGTAAACCGACAACCGTGAGAGCACGTGGTCAAGAAAAGACAGGGCGTGTGACGGGCCACGCCAAACTCCTGTTAAAGATTAGGGTGTTTAGTCTGAACTCGCGTATAGACAAAGTTTCATTGGTTAAAATAACAAAACATGATCTCTTTCTGAAGTATAAGCAGCAGCTCTTTAATTCGGCATACATTCTACAATCCTAACGCTTGTTTTTATGCAGTAATTCGGTGTACACATTTCACCACCTACAGGTTTGATGGTAAATGTCCAATGTGTCGTCTTTTACAGATCATCTGAAGAAAAGGAACTCCTCAGATGGACCTCAGATGCATGTATGTATTGCAGTGTGTTATATAATGAAGTGAATAGCCATCCCAATGATTATACCAATCACTACCCATCTGACCCATTCATATGTCTGGGGAAGATTATTCATGAACTTCTAAATGAGGGTTTTTGGCATTCACCTCCCAACTAAAGAAGTTGTGGTTGTGTGATTTTTCGTCTCATTTTAATATCTGCATTATTCTTTCAGGGTCGACCTGCTGAGGTGAAAGCGAGTTCAGGTGATTCTTGACACAACTACTTCTACAAAGTGCACCTGACTGGTTTGTTTTGGCTTCTATTTAAGTTATTCATCATCAAATAAATACAAATTGTGAAGCAAAGTTGATGTGTGTGTGTTGTGTTTTGTTCAGGAGAGGGCTGGATATTTGTGGGGAGCTAAAGTTAACAGCCCTTTCTTACATTTTGTACATTTAGCACCAGACTGTCCCTGTTTATTTCATGTGTATATCACATATCTATAGGCAGAAATCATCCTATTAATCCTTTCACATCATAGTTGGGTGGAAGTGGTGGGAAATTAATTATTTTACACAATATGTACTTCGTTGTAGGTACAACATTGAGGTACTTTTACAGACCATCTCTATTTGATGCTTTTTTAAGCTTCATTTCATTTCAGAGGGAAATAATGTATTTTTATACTTACTTCTTTTACATAACATTTGGAGTCACCGCTTACTTCTCAGGTTAGAGTCCAAAATATGTAAATCTGAGCAGCAGAAATTATTTTTTCTTTACCATTAATCATGTAATGGCCCCTCACATTTATCTGGTCTTTGGAGGGGTTCGACCCTTAGGTTGGGAACCAGTGGCCTAAGCTCCCGAACTGTATATAAAGTAGTTAAAACTAGGTCTGTGTCAACCAGCTCCAACAGTAAACTGTGGCTTTCACATTGTTGCATCAGCCTAAAGCTAGTGTAATGTTTTTCTGCAGATGAGTGGTTAACCATTTAAAATGTACAGTACATTTTGCTTGTTGTTCTGTACTTTCACTGAAGCACAATTTTGATTTGAGGCTTTGACTTGTAAGAGAGCAATTTTTCTCTTGTATTTACTCAGGTTGAGTATCTAAAACTTTCTTTTAAATGAATCATAAATATTCAGTATAAATGTAAGGTTTGTGTATGGATTTTTAATGAAAGGTAAATTACAAAAATACTGGGAAAAGTCAATCAAAAATTAAAAAAAGTCATTAAAATCACTGAATCAAAACATGAAATATGATTACAAGGAATAAAATTAAAACAAATTAAATATAAGCAAAAAAAATGAACTTATGGAGCATAAATTACAGAATAAAAGTACAACAAAATAGTAAAGAATACATGTGGTTATTTCAGACTATTTAGTAAAGCATCTTTTTCTCAATATTTTATTATAGTTTTCAACACAAAAATAACACACAATGGCCACAAGAACTAAACATTTGGCTTGGCTCCCTTCGACAAAATGTACAAAGCACACAATATACTAGAAGAGGTGATTGCAGATCCCCTATATACTGTTCAGCTTCTATGTATGCATATGTAGTGTATATGGAAACACTCAGTCTCATTACAGTAGACACTGATGCAACAACTAAACATCTGAGTAAAAGAAAGGAAAATAAATACCAATTCAAAAGAAATGGCCTGAAAGAATATAACAATAAATAATGTATAATTTGGTAGAAAAGAGATGTGAAACAAGAACAGGACATATTGGTGAGAGAAGGATAATAGTAATTAAATAAATAATAGAGGAGTCTATTAATCCCTTTAAATTTAATATAGTATTTGTGAGTCTTTTCCCTGTATATTTAAAAAAAGGATGACCGAGTCTTTATAAAGTCTCTCATTTTATTTTTTACATATTTTTTATAATTTATATTTTATTATTATTTATTGTTATGTTGTTTTTAGGAGAAGATTTATTAGTAAAACATAACGCTAGCATTGTTAGCATGCTAGTAGGTGCAGCAGTGTATAATTACAGCTAGCATAGTTAGCATGCTAGCAGGCGTAGCCCCGGACTAGGTAAAACTAACGTAGCATAGTTAGCATGCTAGCCGGGTTAGCGGTGTAGCCGTCCCCCGGAAGCTGTTGTTCTTCTTCGTGGCAGGAGGAGGCTGTTGCTTAGTGCCACGTTGATGGAGACCAGTGGGGACGTGGAAATCTGTCTTGAGTCCGTAGCCGGGACCCGGTAGCCTCCTTCTTGTGTTTTTACAGCCGTTAATCCCGAAGCAGAAGCGAAAGGAGGAACTCGTTCGGGCGGAGCAGTGTGTTAGTGTGTGTCACCTATTTTATGTGTGTGTTCATGTGAGAAGGAGCAAAGAAAGGGAAGGTAAGCCGCTTTAGTTGGAGTAATAAGATGTGTGTGTGTGTGTGTGTGTGTGTGTGTGTGTGTGTGTGTGTGTGTGTGTGTGTGTGTGTGTAACTGTAACTGTCTTCACTCTGTTATATTGTGCAGCCAGCTAGCAGGCTACATAACGTAATATCCCCTCTGTGGCTCGAGGACATGCCGTACCATGTTACAGCAGAGCAGGTACAGACAGTGACAACACACTGGAGCCTGTTTTCTGATGTTTGACTTTAATGTCTCTCATTCCTGAGGCTCCTCACAGACAGTGTGTGTGTCCATCAGCTGTTAGCTTGATGCTAGCTTCTACTTTATGTCTCCCTGACTTCACCTTTGAATGAAGAGCGCCGACTGGTTCCCTGCTGTCTTAAAAACTACATGCTATTTGCATTTTCACTGCAGCAACACAGCTTTAACATGCAACACACACATGATGAATAGTGTCAGTGGCTGTAGGCCTCTGTGTGTAACTCTGACTGCTGTGTTTATTACAGTCACTGGGCTGAGAGGTGGACACACACCACACTAAAGTGGGAATAAAACCTGAATTACTTGTTTATAAAGCTGTCACATGCAGGCTGCACCACTGACTGTGTGCCTCCTGTAACCTTTAAAGGCTCACTTACGCCCAGTGACCAGTTTATTAGGTACACCTGGCTCACACTCATGCAGCCCTGCAGTTGAGTTTTAAACTGTTTCAGAGAGGTGTTGATTCAACTGTGCAGCCATTTTGGAGGATGTGTTGCTAGTATTTTGTCCACCCTGCTTATATCAGTGAGAGTATGGTAAAAAATAGAAACACCGCTCAATTAATGCAATGCAACAGCCTCCAAAATGAGCATCTAAACACCTCTTTGAAACAGTTTCAACACAAACTGCTTGTGTTTTGCAGGCCTGCTGTATTAACTTTAGCTGCTTCTTGATCTGTGTTGACAAATCCAGTGTCTGTTTTTCTAAAATCCGTCTTTGCGTTGCTGTCCTGCCAACGTGGCCCAGCAAGTAAACACTGTCTGGGACACACACATGTCACACTAAACACATACGCTGCAGTCACATTAGCAAGGCATCGTTTCACAGCCTGCATGCACAGCAGGAGCAGTTACATAACATTAATACATACGTCACAGGAACCAGTAACCGAATGTACTGAATGTACGTTTGAACATGAGAGCGTGAAAAGGTGTGAACCTGTCCTTTAACACATCATCTGAATGTAAATAATATGCTCTGTTATCTGAGGTGATTCCTGTGGAGGGAAACATGTTAGAGTTACTGCATGTTAGTTTAAAATGTGAACTTATTGTTCCAGGATGAAACTCAAAGAGATCAACCGCACAGCCATCCAGAGCTGGAGCCCTGCACAGCACCACCCCATCTACCTAGCAACAGGTATGAGCATGCAGCGAACACCAGCACACGCCTGCTGGTGTTGTGACAGGACATTATATAATTTTTGACTTCATACATTCATACAGCTGTTTAAACTAATCTGAGTCACAGAGCATGCACCTCACCTGTTTGCCTGTTTGATGCTTTGGCAAATGTCAGTAATAGAAAATGCATTTTGTTTAGTTTATTTGGCATTATGAGAGGATGGACAATGAGTGACACTGCAGTGGAAAATACAAAGTCCGAGACTTGTGCTTTTAGATGTAAAGATAGCAAAGATGCAGGAGCCCAGAGCCAAGATAAATTTTACATTTAAATTAAAAATAAGCTTTAAAAAGTTCTTCAGATTTACTCCTACTCACTAACTTAAGAATGAAAGTGATTTATGTAATTAAGTACGACTTAAAGGTCCAGTGTGTCAGATTTAGGAGGATATATTGGCAGAAATGGAATACAATATAAGAAGTATGTTTTCTTTTGTGTATAATCACCTGAAAATAAGAATCATTGTGTTTCCGTTATCTTAGAATGAGCCGTTTATATCTACACAGGGAGCAGGTCCTCGTCTACAGAGATCACCATGTTGCACTGCCATGTTTCTACAGTAGCTCTGAAAGGACAAACCAAACACTGACTCTAGATAGGGACATTTGTGTTGTTGCGTCAGTCACTATAGTTAGCAGTCGATCCGTGATGAGAGCATCAGAAAAACACTGATTTGTTTGAAGGTGAAACTGCCTGATTCAGTGTTTTTACGGGTTTAAATCACCTGGTCTGTTTGTTTGGAGAGGAGCAGACCTCTGTGGATGATTTCTCTCCCAGTAAAATCTCCTCAACGTCTGAATCACACATAAGGTGATGTTACGTCCCTGCGAGAGGTCTAGGGGAAGGGGGGAGTAACTCGGTGAAGTGGTGGGAATTTTCAAAAAGAGAAAAAGGCAAGCAAAACAAACCGCCAGTTTAAAATACGTTTATTTACAACGAAAACGGGAAAAAGGACCACCAATGAAAAACGAGCTCCGAAAGGGAACCGGATCGCCTGTAGCAGGGACACACAAAAAAAAGAAAAGATTAAACACAGCCAACCAGATATCACAGCACTGAGACAAACTCTCACTCTCCCTTATTTACCCAGTCTTCTGGCCCACTGGCACCAGCACTACTCCTCCTTCATTTATTTATACTCTCGCTGATGAGGAATGATTGGGATTAGCTGCACGCTGAAAAAAAAGCAAGGGGAAAACACAAAACAAAGGCTGCCGAACAGCGCAGGAGAAACACTGATTTGTAACATGAAACTTCTTTATTCAGTGTTTTTACTGGTTTAAATCACCTGGTCTGTTTGTTTTGGAGAGGAAGAGACCTCTGTGGATAATTCAGCTTGTGGTAAAATCCTCCTGAACACTGAAGGAATTCTTCAGCTGATTGCAATCTGCAGTCCTCACTGCTAGAGGCCACTATATCCCCTAAATCTTACACACTGGACCTTTAAGATAAACTACAGTACATAACTAGAGGTGAGCACAAACTCCCTGAGGCATGTCTTTGTACAAAATGTTATAGTCATGATGAATATTTTGCTATCTATCTGTTCATGTATATTTCAGAGTAGGCTGGTTTTAGTCTAATATTTGGATTTGATTCAAACACCAAATAGGGTGTTACCACTTGTTTCTTTATCAGGGGTGCAAACAACACGTATAAAGGTGCCACTGATTTTGTTTGCACTCACTTTCCATCCGTCTCCATTGTCTGCACTTGTCAAATGTTATTAAACTCTCCTGAATATATGTTTTCTCTGAATTATACCAGCAGCAGAATTTATTTTCTGCTTCACTTGTTTTTTTTCTGTTTTAATTTCAGCAAATTTCCTATAATTTTCGCCCTATTTATACAATATATGTACATGTATTGGATTTTTGTTAACGTTAGGCTAATTTCTACAGTAGATATTAAAATATAGACTTTTTTTAGACTTTATTTTCATTATTTTAAGAACAAAAGTAGACAAAACCAATAACAACAGATGGATAACGGCCCTTTATGTCCCTTTATGTCCGTGATAGTCCTTCAAGATCACCAACGTCCTTATGATCCTTGACCTTGATTCCTGGAAATCCAGGGTGTCTCTAAGGAGGGAGAAATCCTCCACTCATTCATGAGCCACAGTCCATCCTGTATGTCTCGATGCTGATGGGAACGAAGCAAAATTCCCTAAACAAAATTACTTTAAAGTCAAATAATATTTCCATTTTTTCCAGTATTTTTATTTATTTTTTTTTTTACATTTTTTAGTGGCATGACTCAGAGGAAAAAGTCGGTTGTTCTTTAACATAAATTACCATAACTATTTCTGTCCATTCAGAGACTGTTGGAGACTCCTTACTCTGCCATTTCCTGGTTTTTGCTTTTTTTACAACCTGCTTGTAGTATTTGTAATAAATATCCGTCCTGCTCTGTTTGTCTGGTTGGTTCTTTCCCAAAATACATTACACTAAAGTTAAAATCCAGCTCTAAACTCTGTAAATAAAACTGACTTTTTAAACATTATTATTACTCATGTTTTTGCCAGATCATGTGTAAGAGAAAAAGTGAACGGGTTTCTTTAAAAGAATGAGCAATATGGCTGATGCAGGGTCTCTGATCATCTCATATCAATCATGTGAAGACTTGCTGCAGTGAGGAGTGTGTGTCCTGATAAATGTGTGTTACTCTTCACACTCTGCCGAGAAAGTTTTAACTCCTTAGTTGGCTTTTTAGATCATTGTTATGTGTAATATTTAGAAGCCGGACAAGTAGGAGTCTTTGTGACATGGCAGCATCATGCATTACGTGACACAACAAGCACCAAAGCTTCCTGTGCTCTCTGTGTGCAGGAACATCAGCCCAGCAGCTGGACGCCTCCTTCAGCACCAATGCCTCCCTGGAGTTTTTTGAGCTGGACTTGACGGAGCCGTCTCTGGACATGAAGTCATGTGGCAGCCTCTCCTCCTCTCACAGGTACAAAAGCTGCCGACAACACCACATGTTGTTGACTCTTTCCCCCCTTTTTAAGTGCAGCTGTTCATCACACATATTTTGTTCCCCTTCCTTCCAACAGATACCACAAACTGGTGTGGGGTCCCTTTGGGATGGATTCCCAGGGTCACCCATCTGGGGTCCTGGTCGCAGGAGGGGAGAACGGCAACGTCATCCTGTACGACCCTGCAAAGATCATGGCGGGAGAGACCAACGTGATCATTGCTGAGAGCGACAAACACACGGGGCCTGTGAGAGCGCTCGATGTCAACCCGTTCCAGGTAAGATGCGTTTGACTCCAGTGTCGGTGAATTTAATATCGTATTGAATGGTATTTTTAAACGTAAATTAAAGATCTATCTTTTAATGTGGAGTAACATTACAATCCTTGTTTTCAAGTTTTAACCAGTGGTTTTAATCTTTTATCTCTCCTGTTCATTTTTATTCTGTTTTATTTATTTATTTGCTTTTTTTTTATTCTATGGAGTTTTAATCGTCTTTTTGTGAGTTTGTTCTGTTTTTGTTGGTTTGCTTTTTTTAATATTTTATTGTCTTGTGCAGTTACTGATTTTATTTTTTGTCTCTCTGCTGCAGACGAACCTGGTTGCATCAGGTGGGAATGAGTCTGAAATCTATATCTGGGACATGAATAACTTTGGCTCTCCAATGACACCAGGACCTAAAACTCAGGTATTTATTTTTATTCTATGAACTGAAATTAACATTTATTTTCTTCTATAATGTGTAAATATAAATGATTCCTTTAAATGAATACTGCGTCATCTCCGCTGTCAAAATTTGAAGTTCATCTTCTGTGTGAAGCTCATTTTTTTTAACAAGTTTCTGTATCATTTTGTCAGATGTCACCACAATCTGTATCTTCTCATGCATGTAAATAACATTTGTATCTTGTACTGATCATATAATGACAAAAAGAGCTTGTGTTTTTGTCCTGAAGCCTCTGGAGGACATCAGCTGTGTGTCGTGGAACAGACAGGTCCAACACATCCTGGCCTCCGCCAGCCCGAGTGGCAGAGCCTCAGTGTGGGACCTCCGCAAGAATGACCTCATTATTAAAGTCAGCGACCACAGCAACAGAGTACGTTCCTCCTGCTGCTCTCAGACGAAGTCTCGGACAAAAGGAAATTGCCACAATCCTTTAGGTGCCGTCGACTCAGCATTTGTGTGCGTGTCTTTGTTTTCAGATGCACTGCTCCGGGCTGGCTTGGAACCCAGAGGTGGCCACTCAGCTGGTCATTTCCTCAGAGGACGACCGGATGCCAGTCATCCAGATGTGGGATTTACGTTTTGCTACCTCTCCTCTCAAGATTTTAGAGAACCACACACGGTAAACACACATTTTCACTTTGGAGCCAAAGTAGCACAAGGCCCCAATCAGACAGAGTGCGTTTTTGTAAGAAATTTCAGTGAGTGAAGCGTTTTGCTCGCTGCTTTTGGGATGTTGAGCGCCTCATGTTTTCCTGATCTATGGGCCTCATGTTTTTAGAGGAGTGCCCTGAACACCTTGAGTTAAATAACTTCGACTCAGAGCAGAAAAGCGCCCAACATCATCGCCTTTTTTATCCTATAGTCCAATCAGATGACCTGAGAGATGGGCCTTTTGTGGTGTAGTGTACGTGGTTTGTGTGAAGCTAACGTTAGCTCGCTTTGAATGTTGTCCAAAGCAAACTGCAAGACAAATTTTCACCTCAGCTACTTTCCAACATGTTACCAACCATAACTAGGCCCGATGATTCACAGCAGCACAACTCATCCTAAAATAAGCCTTAAACCAACCATCATCAGGGCGGAGCTCCTGGACCAGCTGGTGCAACTCCCTGTGATTCCTCCTCTCTCTGAGGGTCTCATGTGTCCACACAAATCTCTGTTTCCCTGTGTGTTATGTGAGATTTGGGAACAGCCTCTCACCCTCAATCAGAGCTACAACAAGTGTCCTCCACCTGTCCATTTTTGTGCAGATTTCAAGTTACAGATCTGTGAGTTTCCCTCATGGCAAAAAAGCAGTTAAGCTGAGGAAAGTTGATTTGATAGTTGTGTAGCAAAGCTTCAAAAAGCACTCTCTCATTTTCTTTGGTTAAATTTGATAATTTTCTTACTCATGACAAGACCAAAGCCAGCAGTGAATTGATCCTTCCAACGATCTTCTTCCTCTGTGCCAGCTGAGGAGCTCAGTTGTCGTCCAAAAACTATTACAAACACGTCAATGAGTCACACTGTTGCACATGAACACACACACTGTAGTTTATTTTGACTCAGTCCCACATACTCCGTCCTGCTGCCACAAATACTAGAGCACAAAATGTGGATACATCTGCTGCTGAAAATAGTCCCCAACAGATGCAGGGAATTTTTGTACAAAGACAGTGTCCAGATGTTAAAAGGAAATTATTCAGCCTTGTTTTTGTGATGAAACTCTTTATTTGTGACCTGTTTTAAAAGATTTACATCTTCAGTAGGAACAGCGGTCATGAAGCTGAGAGCCACAGAAAAATGAGGGAGGTCAGAAAGTATTAAGAGACAGACTCACAGATTGTTGTTTTTGGTCTTTTCATCAGATTTGTTAGCAATAAGAAAAGTATATAATAGTGCCAGTGTTATCTCCTAAGACATATCTGTACTGTTGTCTGTATGCAGGGGTATCCTGGCCATCGCCTGGAGCTTGGCTGACCCCGAGCTGCTCCTGAGCTGCGGGAAGGACAACCGGATCCTGTGCTGGAATCCAAACACAGCGGAGGTAAATGTTTGCCATACATGTTTTATTAACATAACCAAAGTACTGAAAAAAATGCTCTGTTTTGTTCCTCTGATTTAAATTAATGATGAATGCTCAGGTGCTGTACGAGTTGCCCACCAGCAGTCAGTGGTGCTTTGACATCCAGTGGTGCCCCAGGAACCCTGCGGTGCTGTCGGCCGCCAGCTTTGATGGACACATCGACATCTATTCCATCATGGGAGGAACAAACCAGGCGCAGAGCCAGAGACACGCTGACCAGGTGAGATTGAATCACCTGAGACAGAAACATGAGTGTGTGCTGTGAAAGATGCTGCGCTGCGTGATTATTTTCTAGATACACTACGAAACATAGAATATGTAAATCAACAGATTGCAGGCTGCAGTATTGACCGTGTGTGTGTTTGAGCAACGAGGAGGTGCTCCGACTGTTGTTTTGTCTTTAACGTTCTGTCAGCACAGCGCTGTGTAGGTGGAAATCTGCTGCTTGTGATCGTCTTTTGATGGCCTGCATGTTATTAAATATCTGAGCAGTTTTATAACGTAGCACAAAGTGACGGGCTGCAGAGCTGAAAGGAAATTAGAGACTTTGTTCTGCAGCAGCTGACGAACATCAGCCATTATTTATACAGCAGCTGGCTGTCTTTGATTATATCAGTTGTTCAGCACAGCTCTGGAGTCAGCTTGCCACCTATCTGTCATAACAGTCATGCAGTGACTGGTCAGGATGTGTTGTTATTTGTGTTTTATACAGTGCTCAGCATAAATGAGTACACCCCACTGAAAGTCTCTGAAGCAAAGCTAAATTCTAGACTACAAATGTCTAATTTAACAATAATCAACCACAGATGAGTCTAATTATTCATTACACAGGTGTCCAGCAGACAGTTGACTATAAAAGGGTGTTACTTAAAGTAAACCCCTTCCCATTTCATGTTGTTAGCAATGGCACCACATGGAAGAGAAATGTCACAAGACCTGAGAAAGCAAATAATTTCTTTACACCGCAAAGGTGAAGGCTACAAGAAGATCAGCAAAGCTTTACTTATCAGTCAGAATACTATAGCAAAAGTGATCCAAAAATTTAAAAAAGATGGAGCTGCAACCATCTCACAGAGACGTCCAGGCCGTCCACGAAGTTAACACCTCGACAGCAGCGTCTTCTGATGAGAAGGGTCGAAGAAAACTGGCATGCAAGTTCATTGCAGTTATCTAAGGAAGTAGAAAGCCAAACTGGGGTGACTCTTTCTCGTGACACGATACAGCGTACACTGCAGAGGAATGGCATGCGTGGGTGCCGTCCACGAAGGAAGCCTCTCCTAAAGCCCAGGCACAAAAAAGCCTGCCTAGAGTTTGCCAGGGCCCATGCTGACAAAGATGAAGACTACTGGGACTCTATACTCTGGAGTGATGAGACCAAGATAAATGTTTTTGGAACTGATGGCTTCAAAACTGTATGGTGTCGCAAAGGTGAGGAATACAAAGAAAAATGCATGGTGCCTACAGTGAAACGTGGTGGTGGCAGTGTCCTTATGTGGGGTTGCATGAGTGCTGCTGCTGTCGGGGAGCTGCATTTCATTCATGGCATCATGAATTCACAGATGTATTGCTCTATACTGAAAGAGAAGATGCTACCATCACTCCGTGCCCTTGGTCGTTGTGCACTTTTCCAACATGACAATGATCCTAAACACACATCTAAGGCCACTGTTGGATTTCTGAAGAAGAACAGGGTGAAAGTGATTCAGTGGCCAAGTATGTCTCCTGATCTGAACCCAATTGAACACCTATGGGGAATTCTGAAGAGACAAGTTGAGCATCACTCTCCATCCAGCATGCAGTCTCTGAAAGAGGTCATTCTTGAAGAATGGAAAAAGATCGATGTAGCAAAATGTTGGCAACTTGTTCATTCCATGCCTAGAAGTCTTGGTGCTGTCATTAAAAATCATGGAGGCCATACAAAGTACTAGATGTAGTAGTTTTTGTTGTGGGGTGTACTCATTTTTGCATCGCCCTTATTTGAGTAAAACTGAAAAATGTGTAATCTAAGTTACATTATTAACCTTACTTTCACGTTATAAATTAAACTTGGTCTTGTCAACATTTTGGACATTGTTTTTGTGTTCATTGAGATATTGTTTAAAATGTTACTTTTCAAAGGGGGTGTACTCATTTACACTGAGCACTTGAACATGTCAATAATTCTAGAATGTCCGAACAAAATCAAATTTTTGTTCTTCCTGAACACCCAGTGTAAAAACTTGAAACTCATTTAGTTTGTTTGTTTCATCGTTAAAAACAGTCCAGATTTCCGTGACATGATCTTATCGTTGTGTAACAAGCTATTTTAGAATTTAATTATTAATTTAATATTTATTAGTGCATGTGCCGACCGTGCATGCAGCCTGTTGCAGTTGCTCCTAATAGTTTCTTTTTTTAAAAAAATATTTTAAAATTTTTTTGCCAACTTAGGCTTTCTTTATACTTGTACTAATTTTCACACTTACAGCGTCAGCACAGTGATGATATATATTTTATTTTTAATATTTAATATATTTGATTTTATGATTATGAAACTGTCTATGACTTTTTATATTTTTTATATTTTTTTAAGTGCTAGTGTTAAACACTGCAGCATTGTTTTTAATGGACATTTTAATTTCTATTTCATTTTATAGCTTTATATTTTTATACTTCTATTTCATACTCTTATTCTTACTTCTCATAATGCTCTGTGCTTCACATCAGAGTGACTGCAACAAATCACAATTTCCACTTTGGGGATCAATAAAGTATTTCTGATATATTATATTATATTGTTTAATTTCATTTTATTTTATTTTATCAGTTGATAAATCAGATTCCAGACCAACAAAGCAAAAATGAGCTGGTTTTGTGACTTTATTTTTCATAAGAATGCAAATAACTGGGTGCTTGGTGGATAAGTGGGTAGAGCAGCCATCCCATATATGAAGGCAATGCCCCCACCCCCCTACGCCCAGAGCATCCTATCCAACAGAGGCACAAAGCCAGAAAAAATAATCTTGAAAAAAGAAGGCAAATAATGTTAATAACTCAACCTAGGTCACTGCACTAAGTTCAGCATCTTCAAACTGCTGCTGCAACACACAGTAAGGTAGTTAACAGTAAGCGTAACTTAGCAACAGAGATCGTGTGTCTAATCTGTGGTGGATGTGTTGTTGTCAGGTCGTATGAACTCAAAAATGTGGATGTGTGTTTCCAACTTTGAGAAATGTTCAGCCGGCGGTTTGAACTGATCAGCAACAAGATTTTATACTTATCCATAGTCAGTGTGTTACCTACAGTAGATGTCTGTCGGCACATCCCCAGTTTGGAGAAGCATGCAGGCGTACCACCACAGAAGCTACTAATCTACTGTTGTGGACGAGCAAAACACATTTTAGCCACCTAAAAAAAATCAACATCAGTTCAAGTGTACACTACATGTAGAGTATTTCCACTGCTTCACCTTAATATCAGACAGCCATCATCTGTGCTCTGGTCAAAGTCACCAGACTCCATTGAGAAAAGCCGTAATTTTACCTCCCTGAACACAGGAGCTGCTGGTTTACGGCTGCCTCGATTAGTTAGTTTGTTTGTGAAGTTGTGTGACTTTGGTGATTCTGAAGTAACCCTTTACAACACCAAAGTCACACAATAACACGAATAAACCAACTGATGGAAGCAGCAGTAGACCAGCAGCTCCTGTGTTCAGCAGTGTTAAATCACTGTTTTTCTCAATGGAGTCTGGCTTTGAGGAGAGCGATATAACGGCTCCAGTTCTCTGTCAGGAATCACAGCCAGATAGCAAGGTAAAGCAATGAAAATATGCTAAATATAGCGTACACTTCAACTGATATTGATTTTTTTGGGGTGCCTAAAATAGGGTTTGCACTTGTCCACGTTATATCAATACATACATACAGCAATACATCATGATTTCTGGGATCTTAAGCATCGTGCCTTTGTGTCTAACTGGACTCTGGGTGTGTGTCACAGATTAGCAACTCGTTTGGGAACTTGGATCCTTTTGGGACGGGACAAACTTTACCCCCACTGCAGCTGCCGCAGACTCCCGCCCCACCAGCTACAGTCAACCCCCTGAAGAAGCCCCCCAAGTGGATCCGCAGGCCTGTCGGAGCCTCGTTTGCTGTGAGTCCTGTTTCTTTGCTTTCCATGATATCCAGGATGGAGCTTGGTTGTTTTCACCAACACTCACATTCTTCTGGCTCCTGTTCACTCCTAGTTCGGTGGGAAGCTGTTATCTTTGGAGAACACAAAGCTGAACCCGCAGCAGCCTCAGCAGCCCACTGCACCCGTTGTACATATCAGCCAGGTTGTCACAGAAACGGCCTTTCTGAAGCGCTCCGATCAGCTGCAGGCCACGCTGAGCGCAGGCAGCTTCGTGGATTTCTGCCAGGAAAAGATCGATGGAGCTGAGAATGAATTTGAAAAGACTCTGTGGTCTTTCCTCAAGGTATTAAATCCAGAAACAAATCTGTTTTTCTCTTGGAAAATAATGCTGTCATCATTTAAACTGTTTGTGTGACTGTTTGTGTTTTCAGGCTAATTTTGAGACTGACATCCGCAGCAAGTACCTGGAACTGCTGGGGTACAACAAAGAGGAGCTGGCCTTGAAGGTGAGATGGATTTTCGAGGCTACTGTATCAAACTATAAATATATTTTCTGTTCAATACAAGTGTCTTTCAGTACATCCTGTGATAAATGTGTCATTTTTGTTGTCAGATCTCAGCAGCACTAGAGGAGAAGCCTGCTGAACCTCCGCAGGTACGTTTGTTTAGAGCCACTACTCACATTTAAAGGAACAGTTCAACATTTTGGGAAATACACTCATTTGCAATCTTGCAGAGAGTTAGATGAGAACGTTGATACCACTCTGTCCGTTAAAAATGAATCTAGAGTAAGGAGACTGTTAGCTTAGCTTAAAGACCGGAAACAGGTGGAAAAAGCTAGCTTGGCTCCTTCCAAAGATTACAAGAACTAGAAATACAGCAGCTGGCTGCAGCAGTGTTGCAACAACAACACTGTCTGTAGCTCCTTTTACACTGCCAGATTTTCTGTGAATGTTGGGCCATTTTGCCGGCAAGCTGCGAGCATTTAGACACACAGAGGCGGATTGGCGAATTGATCCGAGGTGCCCAGTTTTCCTCCTCGTAGGGTAGACATATTGGTGGAACCCTTTTAGTTTAAACAGACCGAGGCGGCCTTCCGCCACAGGAGGGGCTGTTGATGACTTGTGGGAGGAGCTGTTGATGACGCCGCACATACGACCCACTGGCGGATAAACAGGAAACAGCTGATAGCAAGAATTAGCGAGCAGCTAGTAGCAAGAGGGAAACACAAACCTGACAGACACTGTAAAGATGAGCAACTGGGGAGACAAGGAATTGTGCGCCCTCCTTGTCCTCGCAAACGAAGAGGCCATTAACCGTCAGATAACGGGGACGGTGAAGGACGGGGCGACTTATAAGAGAATCACCGAAGGACTGACCAGCCGCGGCTTCCCTCCCATGTCACTGTTTACGTCACACGCTGAGCTACACGTTTTGTTACTTGCTCACGCCCCCCATTGCCCTGAAAAAGACACATTCTGTATAAACAAAAGTAGGTAGGAGGCATTTTGCTGCACTCCCCGATTTTGTTTTTATACTGCCAATGCTGAAAAAACACTGATTGGGCTTTCCTGCAAATTTGCACAATTCCTATTTAAAAAGGGCTTATGTGTGTGAACGCCACACATGTGTGAGCCGCAACAGTTGAGCGAGGTTGCCGTCCCACGAGTAGAGGTAGACAACTGTCAACAAGAAAATAAATAAGCACATTTCACAGAACACTGACTCTTTTAACTTTTAGCAATGTATTTCCAAGTATTTAAACTCATAAGATCGCCTCCTAATTGACCAAAAAAATTACATCATGTAGGTTTCTAAATTGCTGCTCATTTACTCAACATACAGTCCTTGTCTTGTGGTGTTATTTGTTTTTTTCCAATGAAAATTAAACTTTAAAAACAAGGAAAGAAATATAAAAATGCCACTGATAATTTGCAAAGGACACAACAGAAAAATTTCGATATAAAGCTCTGACCATTTTGAATCTACAGCAGGAAAGTAAGAGTGTTTCTACTGAGTTAATTGCTGCATTACAACACTACACTACACTCAGTTTGTTCCTGCTCACTGTGCCATTCACATTCTTTCACCGACACTACAACAGAGCTGACCGAACACTGTTGGCAGTAATTAGTGCCACAGTTCTTTGCTCCAGTCTCTGGCGTACATTTGGCAATGAGAAAGTGTTGCAAGTATTTTTAAAGACGGAGCTTAGTCTCAGTGCTAAAAATACCACTTCCCTTTATTGAAACCACAGAGGAAGATTTGCACAGACTTTTGATTTCAGTTTAAAACAGTTTATTCTGTTTCTGTTAAATCTGCTGCACATTTGTGTAGACGTGGACGGGGTCTGTGCACGTCTCCCTCTCCGTGGTGTAAATGTATTGTCTACAAAGTCTGATCTGATGATCTGATTCAGCATTACATATCAAACACATCCTGCCAAAATGTATTAAACTGCTGACAAGACCAGAAAATAGGAGTACGCGTGTCCATTTGCGGTCCAAAATTTCTCCAGTGCTTGTTTGAGGTGTCAGGAATTAATTTGTTGTTTGAACTCCCTCCAACTAATTGAGTTAGTCACCACATGCACCTCCTCACACACAGTTTCAGCTTCTTGTTCTCCTTTAATTTGCACTTGCAAATTAAATAACAGTCCCTGACTTTGACTCCATATCTTCCCTCATTGTTCAGGTGGAGGTGCCCGCTCCAGTCACCCTGCAGCCTTTACCAGACCTCAGCTTCGTGCCGCCTGTCGCTGACACTCCAGAAGCAGCATTCGACATGATCGCTGCTGCAGCCAGTGTGCCACCTGCCGACACTCCAGAGGCAGCGTTCGACATGATTTCTGCAGCAGCCACCTTACCACCTGTTGACAATCCCGAGGCAGCGTTCGACATGATTTCTGCAGCAGCCACCTTACCACCTGTTGACAGTCCCGAGGCAGCGTTTGACATGATTTCTGCAGCAGCACCTGTGCTACCTGCTGACACTCCCGAGGCTGCGTTCGACATGATTGCTTCAGCAAATCTTCAGCCAGCAGCCACACTTGAACTCAACTCTGCTCCTGACCCTGAGACTGAGGAAGCAGCAGCAGAAGATCCAGATGCAGAGGACGCTCCGACCAGCCAACCAGAAGAAAATGTGGACGAGGTTGTCCCAGAGGAGGAAGCAGAGGAAGAGGAGATCCCCTTGGATGATGAGGTAGGCCTTTATAGGGATTAAAGGGATAGTGCACCCAAAAATGAAAATTCAGCCATTATCTACTCACCTATATGCCGATGGAGGCTCTGGTGAAGTTTTAGAGTCCTCACATCCCTTGCGGAGATCGGCGGGGGGAGCGGCCAGCACACCTAATGGCAGACGGCGCCCCAGACTAACGTCCAAGAACACAAATTGAATCCACAAAGTATCTCCATACTGCTCATCCGTAGTGATCCAAGTGTCCTGAAGCCCCGACATAAAAAGTTGTTTGGAAAAACGTCATATGAACTCTGTTTTTAGCGTCACTGTAGCCTGTAGCTCTGACTGCTTCTCTGTGCTCCGCACTCACGTGTGCGCGCTCAGGGTGATCGGTGATGCACGGTCTCTGAAGAGCAGCAGTCTCGTCAGTACTGATGTCCAGATTCTCAAGTGCAGGCATCGCCAATTCCCAGTCTGAGCAGCAAAGACTTTCCTCATCCGTTGGCATTGCTTTGCATTTGAAACAACTACACCACCAGGTTTCCAGTGCTCGACTCCGTTTGTTTCTTTAGGGCTGATTCTGATACAGATTGTTAATAATCAAAGAGGCGCACAACAGATATTTTGAACCAACAGACATTTGCAGTGAACATGAAAGTCCACAATTCCAACACAAATTTTGCTTTAATGCCTTTAAGGATCCACTGTTTAATAAAATGTTGCAAAAGAGAATATTTCAACATTATCTTTAAAAAAGAGACATTGCTCTTTTACCGGCTTCTCGACATGTATTTCATCCTGCCTACTCTCTGTAATTGTACCTCCAAAACACTAGTTGACAGTGTGGTGTCTATGCCACTGTGTGGAGTTTCTGTGAAGTCAAGTCAAGTTGATCGATTCAACTAACACATATAAAACCTGGCTTAATATCGGAGACAACATTAAACAAATGTGCACAAGCGTCTCCGTTACAGCTCACAAGGTTCACAGACAAAACAATTGTCTTTTGCTTGACAACTTTTACCCACAAATACAACATGCTAACGTTATTAGCACAAGCCCATGACATTTTACATTACATAAATTAGCCTAGAGGCTAGCAGAGCAGTGAAACATGACGATCAGCCCAGCCAATAATTGGTCGTTCCTTACACCTCCATTGCTGCACAGTTTCAGTCCAGCTGACAGTAAACACACATGGGTGATTTTACTTATTTAAGGTTGATTGGACCTTTTCTCAGGACTGTGTGGGCATGTACAGGCTGAGTCCATGAGCAGCTACTTGCTTGACTTATTGTGCTAACAGCTCCCTTTAAGACTGAAGTTTATCAGAGCTCACTGAAGCATGTGTGATTAACGTGGACGTCTGTCAGTCAGGCAAATACTGTGCTTCATTTGAGCTCAGATGCCTCATTGGTTTCATTTAAGCTCCTCATACGTAACAAACAAGTAGGACCAACCATGCAGCATTAGAGTTGTAATCAGATGACGGTAATTTAACTGCCAGAGGGGAGAGTCTGCAGGTTTACGCAAGTCAGTATCCTGCGACACACGAGAGGAGGAGAGGAGTGACGTTAAGACGTGACGGGATGTTTCTCTGGTGTTTCAGGAGACGGCGGCTCCAATGGAGGAGGAGCCCAGTCCTCCTGAGATCTTGGCTCCAGTCGAGGAACCCATCGAGGTTCCAGTTCCAGTTCTAGTTGAGGAGCTCATTGAGGATCTGGCTCCAGCACCAGCTCCTGCTCCGACGCCAGCCAGCGCAGACGGAGTCAACCTCAGCATCAGTCAAGGTACGTTTTCAGCTCCTCATGACATGAACCCACAGATGTCACTGAATTACCCGTTTAAAAGAATGTGTGGTTGTAGTTACTGACTATTTGTCTTTCTGCCAGATGTGGACGGTCTGATCACACAGGCCCTGCTGACTGGAGATTTCGAGGGAGCTGTGGAGCTCTGTCTCCATGACAACCGGATGGCAGACAGCATCATCCTGGCCATCGCCGGAGGGCCCGAGCTCTTAGAGAAAACCCAGAAGAAGTATTTTACGAAAACACACAGCAAGATAACCAAGGTAAGACTGTTTAGTCAGAGTTTTATCAAATGAGAGTTTATTATCGATGATGTAACTTGTGTTTTTTGTCCTGCAGCTGATCAGCGCCGTGGTGATGAAAGACTGGCACGACATCCTGAAGACGTGCGACCTGCAGAACTGGAGGGAGGCTCTGGCTGCTGTAGTGACCTACGCTCAGCCCGAGGAGTTCTCCTCCCTCTGTGGTGAGTTCAAGGACACATGCTGCCTGATCTCAGAGTTTCTATCTTATCAAACTTCCTTGTCTCTCTCAGCTGTGAGTTTGTGCTCTTCTGACTGAACATGTCTTGTTGGTTAGACCTTCTCGGGGGCAGACTGGAGGCAGCAGATGATGCCCAACTGCAAGCCCAGGCCTGTCTGTCTTACATCTGTGCTGGAAACGTGGAGAAACTTGTGTCATGCTGGACCAGAGCTCAAGACGGACACTGTCCACTCTCCCTTCAGGTGTGTCTCTTTCTTCAAGATGCAAAAACTGATTTAGCTGGACACTTGGGGGCAGCACCTCTGTCCATCTGATGAATTTAAATCCTATATTTAGTCTCTTTTAGCTCTGTTTTTTTCTCCACCAGCTCCTGAGGGAAGTATCTGTCTCTTTACCTTGTCTCTAAAGGTGTCTGTCTGCTGTTTGGTGCTGAGTAGGTCATGTACTGTGGGTATTTAGAGCTTTCTCTCTGCAAACAGCTGCCTGCTACGGTAAAAAACAATGCTACGATTCGGTAAATTTGTGGACCGGACAGCTAAGAGGACAAAAAGCTCTGTCGGAGTTGATAGAGACCAAAACAGAATAAAAAGCAGAGTGAATATTGAGCTTAAATTTGTCACATGGTTTGAAACACGTCTCCAAATGAAGTCACAATGGTGGAAACACAGGAACAGAGGGAAAAAGGAGTTGTCAGATTGTGTGTTTTCAGCTTGCTCTGTTGCTCCCAAAGTAATGCAGCTTGGATCTTTAGTTGTGCTAATGATGTATGTTTCCATCCTTCAGGACCTGGTGGAGAAGGTGGTGGTGCTGCGGCGTGCAGTGGAGCAGACCCAGCGCTCTGGTCCCACTGCTATTGGCGTCCTGCTGGCTGAGAAGATGAGCCAGTATGCCAACCTGCTGGCCTCCCAGGGCAGTCTGTCCACCGCCATCACCTACCTGCCTGACAACACCAACCAGGTGTGTAACACAGCAGGACGGGGCTGCACCAAATTATCCATTACTATGTTTGGGTGTTAAGTTTCTAAATTCTTAGACAGGGGAAACATCTTTCAGTCAAAAGTGCAGTCAACTATGTAAAGAGGAAGTCACTGTAGTATCACAAGTTCTGCATTTTACAACCTGGACCCTACTTTCACAAGTTTCTGTATCAAAGTGACAAATGGGAGCAACAGTTTTGAAATTGGTTCAGTATTGAGAGAGAGCTGCAGCCAGCAGCGATGAAACAGGCAATGTAACCACTCGGGGCATGTTTGCACCGTCAATTTACGTCCAGTAAAATTGTTTAACAGGCTAACAGGCTCAGATTGTTATTCTAAGTGTCTGATAACATTATGAAAGGATCCCTACAGAGATAGAGCTTTGTGTTAAAGAATCAGATCCTTTTTGTTTAACCAGAAACAGCCCTGAAATTACCGTCACCAAACCCACCAGACTCCATTTAAATAAACAGTCATGTTAGTGTGTATAGAGGCAGCATGTTGTCACATCTAACTGGGTGAGTTAAGGGTTAATTTCAACCAAACCAGAGCTGGTGATTGTTGGAACAGTGGAAAAACGAGCCAAGATGGTTTATGTGTGTTTTATTTTGTTGCTGTCGACTTTGAATGAAGTGTGTTTTATGATGATGAAATGACAGTTTATTTAAATGGAGTCTGGTGGGTTTGGTGACGGTGATTTCAGGGCTGTTTCTGGTTAAACAAAAAGGATCTTCAACTTTGTTCTTCAGCTAAAAGGTTTATCTCTGTAGGGATCCTTTCCATAATGTTGTCAGACATTTTGAATAACAATCTGAGCCTGTCAGTGGCAAAAAAAAACAACTTTTAATGCACCTAAGTTGAAGATGCAAACACACCCTAACTGGTAATATGTTGTTATTAAAGGGGGATTTATACCTGTGCAGCAGACCCTACGTCGTAGCCTACGCTGTTGTGAGCATTTATACTTGTGCGTGGTGTGTCTGTGTCACTCTGCAGTTACACCTCCAGAACACTAGTTGGCAGCGGAGGTTTCTGTGAAGTGCTGTAAAGTTTAGTTGATTATAACACACATTAAATGCACATTAAACACACATTAAACATGGCTTAATAGAGACAATTTCAAACACAAGTACACAAATCAGCTTCACTATAACTCGCAGCATTCACAGACAAACACTTGTCTTTATCTGGACACATTTTCCCCACAAATACAACATGCTAACGTTATTAGCACAAGCCTATGGCATTTTACATTGTATAAATTAGCCCAGCAGCTAGCAGAGTTTTCCTCTGCTCATATGAAGCCAGGATAAATCACACACAGGACTTAAAATGCTATTTTTGTGGAGGCTTTATTGTCTTCACTTTTTTTGTTTCTTATCTGTGAAATTAAAGTAAATAAAAGCTTTGTTTCCACTGAGGGAAATGGTTTCAGCTTACAGAGATGGTCAGGAGGTCTGCGTCGCCACGACATGTAGTTACATTAATGGGGAGGTGCACGTCAGGCTACAGTGTAGGGCACGGCGTTGATTCAACACAGAAGTATAAATCCCGCATAAGTCTGATGTTATTCACACAATGTTTTGTAATCTGAGGTACGATGTTTTATTCTTGTGAAATATTATTTAAGACCTTTCCTGTCTAGATTAGTATGAAACAGCAGCCAGTGTGGTGTTTAAAAAGTCTTAAAAAGGTCTTTAATTTAACTAGGCTAAGTTTGAAGTTACAATGACCTGGTGCACCTGACTTATCATGAAACACAGAGAATAACCCAAGTTCATCCTTCTGATTTCGACCGTACAGGTTGCCGTACAGCAGCTCCGTGACCGTCTCAGTCGGGCTCTGGGGCAGCAGGCGACCCCAGCTCCTGCGGCTCCGGTTCAAACCCAGAGAGTTCAGCCTGCCCCGACTCCGGCTCAGCCTGCCGCCACTCTGCCCCGGCATCCTTTCACCCCGATGCAGCCCGCCATGGTGCCTCAGCAGCCTACAGCTGCAGCACCTCCTGTACCCATGCCTACACCTGCTGCCTCCGCCCCAGCACAGCCACAGTATTACCAGCCAGTACGTACCTCTGAAGTTTTTACTGTCCTTCACTTTGAGATAACGCTCATAAATCTGTGTGTGAAACCTGATGTCTTGTGTTAAAATGGTTAGACATCAGGATTCACACAGACCTGAGGGCAGACTGGTTTCCTGTTCTTCCTCTGAACACTAACATCTGCAGGTTACGTCTTCTAGGGTTTAGCTTCCTGTCACGTACTAACTAACCTCCTGGTGAAGTGCTCATTGCTGTCGTGCTGTAGCCATTTCATTGATTTGATTTCCATTCTAGCCAGGGTTTAAATCACACGCTGTTTCCTGAATGTACGCATGAATTATTAATGAATAATGTGCTTCTTGTAGAGGCGGCTGTGTGCCAGCAAAATACTCTAACTTGTTTCTGTAATTTGAACCCTGGCTCTGATCCAATGCCTGTGCATTGTGGTGTTGTTTGGTGCCCCCCCTTCCACCCCGCCCCATGCTGCGGCCATCATCGGTGTGTGCCGTGTGTCTCTGTGTGCTTCAGGTGAGGGCGACCTCCACTGTCACCTCCTGGAGTAACCAAACTCCCACAGCCCTCCCCAATGTCCCTCCTCCTCCTCTTCAAGTAGGCAACGCCTCAGAGCAGCAGGTACACTGACCGCCCACCCAACCTGCACACACACACACACACACACACACCTTTGCTGATGTTTACAGATGCTGTTGATGTCCCACATTGGGCCGCTCTCATGTCTGTGGCGCCTTTCACCCTCGCCATCTCATTTCCTGTTGACACTCTTGTTTTCTTGGTTTCCTGTGATGCATGTCTCCGCTCACTCCTTCTTTTGTTTCTCTTTGTGTGCTCCAAGTATTGTGATTTTACTGTACAAATATCACTCCTCACACTCTAACGAACGTTAGCAGAATGTAACACAGGACTATTCTGCCCTCTGTTTGTAACACTAAGCTTCATTCTTACAGCCAGAGAACAAAAGCTGGCCTTTTAGAGATGTTCCAAATGTAAAACATTATTTGTGTTCACTAGTGAAGGTGTCTGACTTTTTTATTAGCAAAAATTAATGTACAAAATAGCAGCAGCAGCTTCTCGTTTTCAGCCACAGCTGACTGACAAACATTACCGGAGCCAGCTCATCTCAGCTCTCCCTAATTAATGTTAATAGCTTGATGACAGGCTAAAATTAAACTTGTCTTGTGTGTCTGTATTCAGCCAAAGATCATTTATGAGGGAGGAACTGTCACTCTGTAATGCCACTGTACAACCGAGAGTGGACTGAGTGTTTTTGTAGTTTGAACAGAGTGAGATGTCTTCTCTGGTAAAACAGAATCAGAGGGAAAGATGAATCTCCTGCACTCCTGCATTTGAATTCAGTTAAAAAGCCTTTATGTCAAAACATGGCTGCTTACATTAAAACTCTGACTGGTTTTGAATGTAAGGTCTTTGTCAGGGTGCAAAAGGGCGGACATTTTTATAAGCTTGGTTGGGGGTGTCACCCAATTTTGATTAGTAAGTGAGCACAGGTGGGTGACAGCAATGGATTATAATGAGAGGCCATTTTGAAAGTGACACACCCCCACAAGTGTTTTTTCTTTAACAAAAAAAAAAAGAATATGTCACAGAGACTAAGGAATAATGTTCATATAACATACTGATCTCACCGACAACAATAGTACAGCCAGAATATTTGCATTTAAAAAAATTTTTTACGGTCTGCAAATCATGTTTATGTTTTGAATTTGTGTTTTGGCCTGTTGCGCCACCCACTGCCGTCTACCAGTCACGCAGTCAGTAGAGTCTCAGCATCAGTTACAGTTACGACTGAGCTATAATGGCTGACGGTGCGACTAAACCCAAACCACCTCGTTATGATTCCCAAAAACGCCAAGACAAAATTCGAGGCAAAGCGAGGGTCTATATAGGAGATGCTTTTGAACGGTGGAGACGGTTGAAAGCGGAGAAGAATTTGAAATCAGATGTCGAAGTGGCTACTCTTCTCCTCGACAGGTAAGCTTTAGCCAAAGTTGGCTAACTAGCATCATAGCTAGACGGGGATTAGTCTCGCTCACCAGACCTTTCTCAAGAAAAGAAAGGTCTGGCTGGGCCGACTCTCACTTTAAGATTGGAGAAAAAAACGCCCCAGCTGCTTGTACTTCTTTCAACCAATCACAGTCGTTCTGGGCGGTGCCACAGCAACAGTGCGCTTGCAAAAATATTGCTGGGGGGAAACAGGTTTTGGTGTAACACGCCCACAAAAATATCGCCTACAGGATGCGAACCATGGCAGAAAAATGGCTACATCCCTGCAAGATCAAACACCGCAAAAGTTAGTAAAGGACATGTTGAAAACTGCAACTGGAGGTGGTAGGGCGGGACTTCAGCGGGTGGCTCGTTCCACCCAATGAGAGGCTGATCTATGCAGCAAACTTCCGCCCACTCAGACTAGACGGGGATGGACATTTTTAATACTTTCAACTGTTATTCATTTTCGATCATACATTGTAGCCCATGTGCAGGTGGGTCATCGACCCAACTGATTGTTTTGAGAAACAAATGTTAGCAGCACGACAAGCAGCATTAGCAGTGTCCCGGTACATAGCATTAGCAGCCGGCTCCTCCTCCGCTGTATCCCGGCAGCGTTAGCAGCAGAGAAGCTGGCAGTGGAGCCGATAGGATTCAATTCTAGTCAATGTGTGTGTTTCCACCAGCTGCGGCTGTGCTGCGTTCCGGCTCTGTCTCAGCTGCGGCACTCCGGAGCCCTCCGCAACAGATACGCAGGACTTCTATTTTTGCCGGACGCCGGAGCACAACGCAGCAATTCAGCACAGAGCAGCAACCTCTAATCTGTAGGGGAGGGGGGGCGGACACGACTCGCGGCAGTATTTTGAATTTGAGTGCAGTAACCGCTTTGGCCACATTCTTACATACAGCGCCTTTAACTCGTATTCCTAAACCGAAACTAAGGTGTAGTGTTTCTGTCCTATGATATTCAGTGATCTAAAAAAAAAACAAAAAAAACCCCACTACGATCTCGTTCTTCAAAACAGAATCAGAAATTCTTAAATGATCTTGGGGGAGATATTGTGTTAACACTGATGTATAGCAGAGAGAATTTTAAGAAAGTAGAAATACGAAGCGTGTAAAAATATATAAAAAATAAAATATGTGCATCATGTAACAATGTTAAAAACCAGTATGTAACCAGTTAAGTGTGTAAAAATAAGAAAGCATGTGCATGTCTACATTGCTACATTAAATCTAAGTAGTAAGGATTTAAGTGAAGTAATTAAGACACAGATGTCTGATATTTTAACAAAGAAACACGTTCTTGTACCTGAACGAAACCTTAGGTTGTTTGTCAGTGACCCCCAAAAAACATATATGATATAAATATAAATATAAATCTTATGTATATAGCACTTTTCAAAACATAAAACTCATACATGTATAACATGTATGAGTTTTAGAGAGTAACATTTAGTGTGAAACAGTCACAGTTTAGCAGGAAACATCATGGCTTGGGTTAAAATAAGTACATTTGTTACACAACTTAAATACAAAAGTTAGCTAACGTTACATATGAAAATTAAGTATTTTATGTGAGACAACTTTCACTATGTTAGTTAAAATAACTCAGTGTTGACTTTTGGTTTCACACGGGACACTAACAGCAGTCTCCTGGGTAAAAGGCCTGTCTTCGTTTGACCTCCTTGCTTTGGGGACTTAGCTCTTTATATTACGTCTCCAGACATCCTCCCTTTGCTCCTGTCATAATTACTGTGGCCACTAGAGCTCGCCACCTATCAGTAAACATAAATATGGGTTGTGATAAGCTGCTTGTACAGACGACTTGTACGATGTTTTAGGTGGAGGACGGTCTGTGTGTTGTGGAGCATAGAGGCCGTTATCAGTGGAACATTCTCTGTCTTTTGTCCTGAGTTTTCTTTGTGTTTCTGCAGGTGGAGCCTTCAAACCCCATGTACGGGATGCCACCACCCTGCTCAGCTGCTCCAGCCTCCTCCGCTCCATACATCTCCCATCAGTACCAGCGTAAGTATTCTACCCAGAGAGTTACCTTTATATTAGCAGGGTTAATAAATCTCTGACGTGGAGAGAAAAGTTTCTAAAATTTAAAAAGAATGTTGCCAAACATGCAGTAACTGTGGAAGACATTCACTGCTGAAGTGTTTCAGTAGTGTATAAATGTTATCTGTAGGAAACAAAGTTGGCAACATGAACGACAAACTTTCTTCTCTCTTCTGTTAAACACTGACAAACATTTTCGTCTGGAAATGTTTGTAATATTTGATCTATTAGTCACTAACGGAACATGAGAATGAGCAACTTGTTAATATGTTTATCTCTTTGCCTGTTGAGTCTTTTGTAACCTACGAGCTAAACATAAACGGTCTCGTTCATGAAACGTGAGCAGAATGAATTTGTGTGCAAACTGTTCGCTGAAGGAAATGTACGTGTATTTCAGCTTTCATCAATTTGTTAGTAGCTTTTTATAGGTACAAACAAAATCTCTAGGGTTCTTAAAAACATGAATGAGTTATTTAAATTGACTTAATACAAAATTGGAAAACACTGTTCTCTGAATAAATAAAATAACAAACCAACACGCTCCTCCTCTGTGCCTTTTACGCAGCGCAGCACCAAACTGCATGTCATTTTTGTTTAACTTAATTATCAGAGACACGATGTGGGAGATGTAGACCGTATTTCAGATTGAGTTTTGGTTTATAAAGACTTGTGGATGTGGGAAAGCAATTCGTCCGTCTCCGCTCACACCGGGGAGTTGGAGGGAGACGGTGTCGTTTTACGGTTGATTGGTGTTCAAAGTTTTCCGCTGCGTTCATGAATCCGGATTAAGTTTATGTACTTACATTTCATGAATGAGACTTGTTAGCACGTTAGCATGCACTGTACTGTAACTGTTTATTGCCACTGAGTCTGTCCTGTTGCATGATGATAGTATAACATGCAACAGTGCTTCTTGTTTTTTCTCTAACATGCATGTGTTGTGTCCTGTGTGAACCCCAGCCTACCCCCAGGTCAACCAGTACCCACCTGGAGCTGGGGGGGCTCCTCCTATCTATCATCCTCTTCAGTACTCCTCCTCTGCTGCTGCTCCTCCTCCCGCAGAGCCGCCTGGCTTTCTCTCTCAGTACACACAGCCAACATCTCCGGTCTATCCCGGACAGCCTCCCATCAGCCAGTGCCTGTCCTCCTCTCCTCCCTCTCATCCTCCTTTCTTTCCAAACGCCTCCTCCTCCTATAACGTTCCTCTGTCCTCCGGAGCGCCTTTCCAGCATGGCGGTCCAGGATCTCCTGTGTCGTACATGCCTCTTCCTCCTCCACCGAGCGGAGTCTCAGGTACACAGCTGATCCCGGCCTCTCAGAGAACAGGTCTGCATGACTCTAATCATCCTCAAACTCACTCAGCCTCAACTGTGGTTTTAACGACACGACAAGTTCCTGAAACAACTGTGTTTAGTATCAGTCAGTCAATTTAGAGCATCTTTAATGTCCTGACCAACTGCTTATTAACTTCTTATGTACTAAAGTCTTATCTCAAAACTAGACTTCATATAGATGTTAATTATATTTTAAGCTGCTTTCAGACAGAGAGTCATCTTGCTTTAGTCCAAATCAGGGTTGTATAATTGCCTAGAGTTGGTTCGTGTTCTCACGGCAGCATTTACAAGAGGACCAGATCAAATGCCTTGTGTGAGAAAGCTGCTCTTGATTGGTCAGAATTTCCACGTGGGAAAAATCCAGGAAGTAAAGCAAACGTTGAAGAAGAGTACACTTGCAAGATAAATGTGACACTTTCTAATGTCACAATGGAGGGACAACTACGCAGGTTGATTTTAGCGCTGCTCATCGTGGACTATATTGCTGTCATTGTTCATTTTAGTCAAAGCATACAGTTTGAAAACGAGGCGCGGCTCCAACTAGAAAACAATGTTTTGATGCATTGGATGTGCTGAATGTGCATATTAAGGCAGTACAGGAGGAGGTGCACATTAATAATCCTCCAGGACTGTAACATGCTCATGTTTAACCCAAACAATGTGTCATGTGACTGCAGTTGCTTCACATCCAGGTCGGAACACCTTCTCACCACAAACCAACCGCACCAGAGTTCCTTTGGAACCAGACTGAGACCACCTCTTCAAGAAGGTCTCAGTCCGGTTGTTTTGGTGTGTTCACACCTGAGTGTGATTGCTGTGTTCACAACTGCCCAAACGAACCACACTGAGGGGGCAAACGAAGTTGAGTTAGATTGAACTGAACCAAACAGGGCAGGTGTGAAAGCATCCTTAGTTTAAAGTGTGCACAACTCTAATAAGCTGTTATGTGGATTAAACCAGTCGTCTTTGGAATATAGAAAAATGCCAAATGGTAGATGCAGGTAATTTTATTTTGTAGATGTTATACAGAGAATTATCACATAGATCAAACTAACAGGAGGAGATCACCTTTAATTCCAACTGAAGCTTGAAATAAATAATTTATCTGAAAAAAGTCCAGCTTTTCTTAAACAAATTTGCACGTGTTTTTCCCGGTTGTCACCGTGCATGGGTTGATCGAACCGAATCACTGAGCTACGATAAAGATTGCTTTGATTTTTTAAAATGATTTTGATCACATTTTAATGAAAATAAAAGTCTTATAGTAGGATATGTGCAGCAGAATCAATGCAACATGTAGATTAGAAGTTGGGTTTTAAAGGTAAAGTTTGTCATTTTGGGAAACACACTTATTTGTTTTCTTCACAGGAACCTGTTATATTCATTTCAGGTTCATACTTGTATGTTGTGTTTTACTAGAACATATTTACATGCTTTAATGATAAAAAAAAACACTTGAAAAGCTCCATTGCAGCGCCTGTGTCTCCTCGTGAAAGCGAAGAAGTGTATTGAAAATGTTGAGCTTTACCTTGAAATGTTTAAAGTTTGTGATCAAAGTGAATCATTTTCTAACTCTGACACATTTCAAATCAGAACACAGACTGTGCTCTGGTAGTGTGAGAATGAGTGGATGATTAGGGTTTTGTTTTTCCCCTGTAGGGCCTCAGAACGGCTGGAACGACCCTCCAGCTCTGAACAGAATGTCAAAGAAGAAGGTAAGTCTGCTGACTGAAGTGTGTTACTGCAGTTTGTCAGTATTTGATTGACTGATCTTGATTTTGAGTCTTTATATAGTCATAGATGTCCTGAATTGAATTAGTCATTGTCAGGATTTTTTTTTTTCAGTGACTCAGAATCAAAGAATTAAGTCATTTCTGTCACAATTTAATGGGATTTCTTAATTTATAAGGGACACTGGTGACATGTTTTATACTTCCTTTGAACACAATCCAGTCAGTCTTATTTCCATTTATGTAATTTGTATATATTCTGTGTTAACACCTTATTTTGAAAAGCAGACGTAGCCTCACGTGTATCCTGGGCCGTTTAAATGCATTTACCGTAAAGGGCAGAATACGGGTGCACTCCAGTTTTAGTGGCAGCTGATTTGAGCACAGAGACGCAGCATCTGATGTTTCTGCATCACCTCAGCTGTCAGGTTGATGGTGTTTGTCTCTTTGCGGTCTTTGAAGAGATACACAACATTTTTACGCTGAAATGACACCACAACATTCAGAAACATTATACTTGAAGTAAGGGACATTATTTCAACCTTAAATGTTAAGTGTATTGATTATAACGTCAGGGGAAACACTGGTGTAACAATATATGTGTGAATAAAATGTGTTTGTCATCACACAGCCGGTTCCAATGAACTACACCCCTCCGGCCCCCATCACTGCTCCCATCATGGCTCCACTTGGTGGTGACCCTCAGGCCCAGCCGATGCCTGCTGGGGCCCCTCAAGCCATGGTCCAGGGCCCACATGGTGCCCAGGTCCCCTACTCAGGCATGCATCAGCACCAGCAGCAGCAGCTCTCCTCTCCACCTCCACCCTTGAACCCTGCAATGCCCAAGACCAGCATGGAGGGCGCACCAGGAGCACCTACGGGAGATGTTATACAGGTACACAGTTCACACGTGTCACTGAATATAAAGATGTGTTTGACACAGCAGACTTGTTCTAATCTTCTGACCCTGTTTAACCCTTTCAGCCTCTGCAGTCCATCCCTGCTGAGAAGATCATGAAGAAGCCCATCCCCGATGAGCACCTGGTCTTGAAGACCACGTTCGAGGGGCTCATCCAGAAGTGTCTGGCTGTAGCTACCGATCCTGTGAGTTTAACTGACTGGGAGAACAGTTACATTTATCTCTACTGAACAAACTCAGTCACTGGATGTGTAATCATTCTCTATTTTATCTTTTACAGCAAACTAAGAGGAAGCTTGATGACGCCAACAAACGTCTGGAAGCGCTTTATGATAAACTCAGAGAGCAGACAGTGAGTATCCGCTTGGCTTTGTTTCTTGCACCATGACAGAGGACATGATAAAAAGCTTGGCTAAATAAGCTGTTTTTGAATTTAAAAACAGAAATGGACTGTATTTATGGGCCTCATGCAAGAAGCACCCGTATGATGGTGTCACCTGCAACTCAGCTGGTCAGACACCAGTGGCTCGTTTTAGAACGTAAAGTGTCTCTAAAGCCAGTCAGCTTGTAGTGAAGTCTGCGGCATGTTGGCTTGCTGCAGCTGGTGCTCTGTTACTGCCGAGCCCTCTGTTTCCTTCCTCACGGTGAGCCGGTGTCAGACGGTGGGTCACTGCCACTGCACAAATCTGGGTGTAAAGTCGGGGGCCAATAGCTCCTTCCAAACTTGCAGCCCTTTCGCTCGGACTGCACCTATTTTCGAACCTGGCCTTCATTTTGATCTCTGAAAACAGACAGACATATGAATACCTGCCAAAATAGTCAAACAGCTTCTGTGGTAGTCGCTGCTACAGTTGGTGTCACTAGCACCACATGTTGCCGTGATGACACACACACTCATGAGAAGAAAACAATTCCAGCTGTTGTGTCGTTGTCCCGGCTGGTTATCAATCTGCCAATTGTTTTCTCGATTAGTCAATTGGATCTCTAAACCCATGAGAAATTTTTGAAAAATTCAGGTCACATTTTCCCTTCGAAAACAAGAAACGTATAAAGCTGCAGATGGCTGGAAGATGGAGGCAATATGGTGTCTGTTAAGTTTTAGACCCTGGCACAGTTTAATTCAAGACCTCAGTTTTAGTCTCAACATGTAAAACACTACTCCAGTAATATTTAAATACGCTCACTATGGTTTATAACTGATCTTTTGACAGCAGCCATGAAGGAAATCAGACCATAGAACTACTCAAACTGCAAGACAGCTGATGCCAGAAAATCGTTTGATCATTCAGACGCTTTGACCCCCTCAAACTGCACAACAAACAACTACTGATCCAGCTAAAATTCTGATTCTTAAATTAGTGTGGGGCGACTTGTTTGTGGCTAAAATTGTATATGATACATAACATTTAATCCAATGTCCATATGTTGGAGGTGAAGAGTCTTTCCATTTCCACAGGATGAGCCTACTGTCCAGAAGTGAGCAGAACTTGCACGAGTAAATTTAACATAAAAAAGAATAAGAGAGGTTCAGGATACAAAAATATTGATGCTTGAGGCCCAAAGTCTTGAGACAGATCAGGACACATTGATTGTTCATCCTGCGAAATATCTGTGCTGGAGTTAACACAGGATAATTCTCACTAACACTCTTCTCTTCCTCTCTGCAGCTCTCTCCCGCCATCGTCGGAGGACTTCACAACATAGCCAGGAGTATAGAGTCCCGCTCCTACACGGAGGGCCTCAACATCCACACACACATAGTCAGCAACAGCAACTTCAGCGAGACGTCAGCGTTCATGCCCGTGCTCAAGGTGGTGCTGACACAAGCCAACAAACTCGGCGTCTGAAACTCCTCCCAGAGTTCGTGACCGGCGGACGGCGGAGAGCGAGCGCTCAGCGGTCGAGATCTTTTCACAGGGAGCTCCATTTTAGACTCGCAGTGCGGACGAGGAAGAATTCTGAGATGTACGAAAAATCCTGCTGAATTCTTCTTTGTGCCATTCTCGTTTTCTGACACAACTCAAACACAAGCCATGCTATCAGTCGCACTCAGTGGTGAAAGTAAAATCTGGGCCCTGTGCAAACAAAGGCTGAGACGAGTTAAATTCAACTGCAATCTTTAATCTAAGAACACGCGACACCAAACGTTTGTTTTTCATCCAAACTTGTAGTCGAATGAATCAACATAGGAAAATTAAATGAATATGCAGTAATTGTATTGAAGCATAATAAAAGTAAAATCTCAGAATTAGCTAAACATAAGGAAGGCACAGTTTCAGCATGTTGAATATGGAATTAAACCTAAATTACTATGGCATTTATAGACCAACAGAAGTAGGAAAAGCAACAGGAACTTCAGGAATCTTAAGGGCATTTCTGTCAACGTGTGTTGAGATGATCATAACTAAATTTTGTACATTTAAATCTCGTCGAATTCGGCATTAATATCAGACTGCTGACACAGCAGAGCAGCATGCTTTCAGCTCACAATCATTAGCTTGTTCATCTTTATAGTCTTTCGATATTTGTGCACTACAATAATGCTCAGATACCTTTTTATAATCCATAAACACATAGGATTCTCTCTCCAAGGTTCATCGTGCTTTATGGTTTACACATAATGCATCATTACCTGCATGCGTTTTGCTTCAGACCTGCAGATGACGCAGGTTAGAGAAGACAGACGAGTTAAACAACAGGGCATTAGACTGACTTAAACCAGTAATCACTCACAAGCATTTCAAGCAAAACTGATGCTATTTTAAAATTAAGCTAATATGACTTTTGTTCGTATTTGAAGGCCCAGTGTGTCGGATTTAGGGGGATATATTGGCAGCAATGGAATATAATATAATAAGTATGTTTTCCTTGGTGTGTAATCACCTCGAAATAAGAGTCGTCGTGTTTTTGTTACCTTAGAATGAGACGTTCATATGTACATAGCTAGCAGGTCCTTGTCTACGGAGATCGCCATGTTTTTACAGTGTCCCAGGACGGACAAAGCAAACTCTGGCTCTAGATAGGGACGTTTGCGTTTTTGCATCGGCCACTGTAGTTAGCAGCCTCTTAGCGATGAGAGCGTCAGAAAAACATTGATTTTTCAACATGAAACGTCTTTAATTAAGTGTTTTTACCGCTTTAAATCACAGGGTCCGTTTGTTTCAGAGAGGAAGAGACCTCTGTGGATGATTCGGCTCCTGGTTAAAACCTCCAGAATGTCTGGATCTTTAGTGGTCAGAGAAAAAAAGTGAGCACTCATTAGCACCTGCTAGGCTAGCAGCGTGTCTCTGACAAGCTAAATGTTGGAGTAGAACAGTTAAGTCAGTTTGTTTCAGAGAGGAAGAGACCTCTGCAGATAATTCAGCTCCCAGTAAAAAACTCTTGAACGTCAGGATCTTAAGTTATCGGTGACAAAAGTGAGCACTCCTTAGCGGGTGCTAGGCTAGCAGCGAGTCTCTGACAAGCTAAATGTTGGAGTAGAAACATTGATTTGTAACGTTTAACTGCTTTATTCAGTTTTTTGACTAGTTAGAATGACTTCATCAGTTTGTTTTGGAGAGGAAGAGACCTCTGTAGATGATTCGGCTCCTGGTAAAAACCTCCTGAACAAAGAGTGCTGCAGGAAGGAACTCAAACTAGAAGAAATTTCATCTGGTTGCTATCTACAATCCTCACCACTAGATGTCACTAAATCCCCCTAAATCGTCCACACTGCTCCTTTACAGCAACATTAAACCTTTTTAAAAACGTACCTAATAAGACTTTTGTTTGTACCCTTATCCCCTCTTTGTGCTTTCACTGGCTTACTTTCACCACTGGTGTCACTACATAAAAACACATTGGACCAAGATATTGTCAGTGTGTGGGATACGTCAATGCAAAGCAATGCAATCCCATTTTGTTGAGGACGTTTTAATGTTTTATTTCAGTTTTTTATTCTTTTTGTTTCAGTGTAATCATGAGGCTCAGCAGAGTGCAATGGACTTTTTTTTTTTTTTTTTTTTTAAAAAAGCAACTGCTTTTAATGGAATTTTAAAGTATGCATGCTTCAACGCTAAGTCGTCTTTAATGGCATCGGAGGTAATTATCAGCTGATTAATCAGACCTCAGAAGGAAACTGGAAGGAGACTTGTACTTGATTTTCATTCCAACTACAATGAGGGCTGTAGTCTGAGCGGTCAACCTCAGTTTATGTTGTTAATAAAGGAAAACAAGTCTTTGTTTAAGATTGACTACATGCAATATTTTCAATAAATAGTATTTATTTACAGTTTGATGTCACGTCATTTTGATTTTAGGTGCTGTCTACAAAGCTTACACCTGAGCCTGTGGTCACTAAGCTTACTAGTATAATGAGTTGCTTCGAGTGACAAAATTCCAAGAACAGTTCCTGAACTTATGACACTTTCTCGGGATGAATTTCTCAGGGTAGAGAATTTTTTCACCTAGTAGAGTGGTACAAAGGCCATGTCCTTATGCACTGGCTGTTGGTTAGATTCCAACTCCAGCCCTTTGCTGCATGTCATCCCCTTTCTCTCCCCATTTCACGCTAAAGCTTTCCCATCTAATAAAGACAATAATCCCGAAAATAATCAGAATTTCTCCTTAACATTAAGACTAGATCCTGGTAAAGATGAGAGTTATTCGCAGATCATCTGAGCCCGTAAGAGAGCTCCAAAGGTGAAAAACTCTTAGGAGGCTTGAGATTTCGGTGAAGACTCTCAGTCATCCACGTCATGGTTATCGTAAGTGCTATATCGTAGGCAACTGGACTTGCTTGAGTTTCTTGAAGACGTTCACCTCTCATCCAAGAAGCTTCTTCAGTTCTAACTGACTGGTGCGGAGTCGCAGGCTTTAAACTCTGTGTGGGTGGGAACCCTTACAGAGCCGTTAAGGTCACACGTGAGTCGTTGACCCACCTGGCCATCATGGGAGTCGTGTATATAAATGTTGATGATTACAAATTGGTTACATTTGAATATCTTTTTTTCAGTGGATTTAGTTTATACAGTGGTGGAAAAAAGTTTTCGGACACCCTTAAAATTTTACACAATCTCAAATATTATCATGAAATATTTGTGGAAAAATCTTTTTTGTGTTTCAAAAGGTGTGGCTGCATTAGACAGATACAAACAAATACAAATTATATTTTTTTGTTTATTGTTTACAAGAAAAACTAACAAAACTAATTTCTTGACAGTTTCAATATGTCAGTTCTCAACATTGTCGGTATCAAAGTCAACAAATAACAGAGAATGTGTTCAAAACTGAACAAAAAATAAATAAACCATCACATCATCAAATTAATATTTAGTAGTCCTGCCATTGGCACGTAGTAGAGCTCTAATCCTGGCTGGCATGTTCCCCACGAGCCTTTCACACTGTTGAGGGGTAATCTTGTCCCATTCTTCTTGAACTACTGCTTTTCATTCTTCTAAATTCTTTGGTTTATGCTTTGAAACAGACCTTTTGATAATCCACCACAGATTTTCAATGGGGCTCATGTCCGGGGATTGAGCTGGCCACTCTAAGACCTGGATACTGTGCTCCTGCAGCCAAGTTCTACTGGCCTTGGATGTGTGGCAAGGGGCATTATCTTGTTGAAACATCCAGTTTTTACCTCGACGGAACAGTGCACGCGCAGAAGGGAGCATGTGGGTTTTGAGAATGGTACAATACTTGGTAGAGTTCAATGTGCCATCACAGACAGTGAGATGACCAACACCAGCAGCACTCATGCATCCCCAAACCATGATACTGCCTCCACCATGCTTGACAGTAGGTACTGTACATGCTGGAGATAATGCTACGCCTGGCCTTCTGCGTACCCTCACATTAGTAGGAGGAAGATAAAGCTGGAAACTGGACTCATCTGACCACAAAATCTTCTTCCAATTCCTGGCTGTCCAGTTCTTGTGTGCCTGGGCCCAACGACGCCGGGCTAACCTCTGTCTCTCATTGATCAGGGGCTTCTTGACAGCCTTGTAGGACCTTAAGCCATGATCTAAAAGTCGGCCACGTACAGTGCGGGTAGAACACTGGACACCAGTTTGGTTTGACCACTGCTGCTGAAGCTCCTGTGATGTCATTCGGCGGTTTTGCCTGCACATGCGGATCAGGATGCGGTCACTTCTTGCTGAAGAAACCCTTGGACGCCCAGATCTTGGTTTGTCTTCCAAACTGTTGGTTCGTCTGTATTTCTGCAGCGTGTATCCAACTGCTGAAGGACTGCATCTGCACTTCCTGGCTATCTGGCGGCAGCTGTACCCTTCCTGGCTGAGAATCTTTATCTTCAGGTGTGTTTCCTGCGTTAGGTTCCTTGTTTTAGCCATTTTTGTGTCTGAAGAACTTTCAAATGTGCTGGCTTTATGTAGACACGAAGCTTGGTAACAAAAATTGTGTCTTTTAATAAAAAGAACGACCTTCATCACTGGTACCAAAATGACCCAATACTCAAAATTTGTATGTATGTATTTTTATGGAACCAATCAATTTTAAGTTTTTAATGGCTTTTTTAGGATTTATTTAGTATTTTGGCTGTGACTGTACTAAAAGAAATTGCACTTGAAGACCTAAGAGTGATTCTTAATGCAATATTTCACAAATGCATGGGGTGTCAGAAAACTTTTTTCCATCACTGTATATATGTTTTATTGCCCAGTTTAAAACATTTATTAGGAAAGTAATAAAAATAAAAAATAATTTAATAAGTTACATTACTTCAGTAAAGCAATTAAAAAAGTTATATTGCTCATTATATTTTTAACAGGGTAACTAGTAATCTGTAACCTATTACATTTTAAAAGTAACTTCACTGCACTGACTCAAAGTAAGAATTTGAATGTAGTACTTTTACTGTGAGTATTTTCATAGTATATTACAGCCACTTTTATTTAGATAAAAGATCTGAGTACTTCTACCGCCCCTGTGTGTTTTACATAAGGATTTATATTTAATTTAATTTAATTTAATTTAAATCTGATTTTTGATTTAATTCAATTAAGTTAATTCAATTAAGTTATTTATTTATTTATATTTAAAAAAGAATTTTTATTTTATTTTTAATTTAATTTAATTTTTATTTAAGTTTATTTTATTCTTTTTTATTTTATTGTTTGTTTTTTTTAAATTTAAATTATTTTTAAACAGTCTATGATTAGGGTACTGTATCCTATTTCTTTATCTATTGATTTACGTTTCGGCGCTTTTATTTTGAAACGACTGGCGCTAAAATCGGAAACGCTCTCCTGTCAAAGTTAATCTGACTCATACCTGCTGTGTGATGACACGAAGACACTATCACACTCTTATCACTGTGTGTCAGAGCTGTAACCGACAGTAATTACCCGCTATAAACACAGATAATGTGGAAGTTAATGTAGGCTGCAGTGTAACGTACTGTAACGTAACCTTCACGCTCACTTGGAGCCCCGCAGCCCTGCAGCCCCGGAGCTGAGCGGAGCAGAGCGGCGGTCGGACCGGTGACGGATCACCCCCCCGGGGACGGACAGGTAAGTTCGGCAGTTTCATCAACAGTTTACAGCAGTTACCTTTTGTTTACAAACCAACAGGAAGAACCTGTTTATTATCTTTACTGTTTACATGTAGAAGTGTTCTGCTGCTCACTTCCTGTCCTGTCACTGAGTTTTATTTTCATGCATTAATTATTAAATACAGAAACTACAGTAGCACTGAATGAAGCAGGGGAGCTGCAGCCTGTGTGTAATGTAAATGTCTCCCACACCACATTATGATATTATAAATTAATGTCTTCCAGACAGACTGAGTCAAGATGTGGAGCTGCAGCCTGTGGGCTCTGCTGCCTCCACTTTACTCCGCCTTCACTGCTGCTGGACTCTGGGTGGTGTAAGTTCTGTTAATTATAGCGCCACATTTACAGCAGAATTTATAATAATTATAATTTAAGGAAGAAGAAGCCACGTCTCAAGGTTTCTTTGTGATATTTTGTACAGTGTGCTGAAGGATTAAGTTTAATCTCTGTGCAGAGGAGTGTCAGTGAGGACCTGCTGTGGCAGGAAGGTTTAGACATGAGTCAAGCAGTGTCAACTAAATACTGAAGTTAAAAGAATACTTCACCCACAGAATGGCTATTTGTAAATCAATGGGTCATGCCGTGTTACCTGAAGAACCTGTTACCTGTTATTCTTGTATGTCTCCATGTAAATGATTAACTAACTAATTTGGGTCCCACATTAACAACAGCAAAATTTTATCAAAAATTCCATTTACAAACTCTTGCACAACTGCAGTACAACCCAAGTCTTATTTATCCAGTCATAGGCTCAGTACTTCCTAGAAACATGCATGAGTGTATGCAGGATATGAAGTTTGTTTTTGTTTATGCAAAAATGCATGGATTGGGGAAGTACTGAGCAACACAATGACTAAGTGGTTATGTAAGGTGCATTTTTAAAGCAAGAAGCGACTTGGAGTTAGTTACAGGGAATAGTAAAACAACTATGAAGAGCAGGCGATAAATGCAAAATGATTTTTAAAAGTTGCAAAACAACTACAAAGAGACACAAATTACTATATAGATCAAATAAAAAGACAAACGATTTCAAAAAGACGTACAATTACAATAAAGACACTCAAAAGACAACAAAAGGAGGTAAATCAACTACTAGGAGACACAAAATGACTAAGAAGACACAAAAATGATTGTTAAAAGAAGCAAAAGATACACAAAACAACTTCAAAACGACTAAGAGACACACAAATGTATCTTAAAAACACACTGATGACTATAAATAGATGAAAATAATAATAAAAAAAGATCAAAATTAAATTTAAAGAGTCTCAAAAGACTACGGAAAGAGAAAAAAGTAACAACAAAGTCACACTAAATGACAAAAAGACAAGAAAACTACTGTAAAGACACAAAACTACCACAGAAACCCCAGCAAGGACTCAAAGATACAAAAATGTCCATAAAGAGACACGAAACGTTTACAAAAAGACTACCACAAAACTAAGAAGACAACAAAAGGGGGCAAAACATCCACTCAGACACATAAAACGACTACCAAGACACAAAATAACTATAGAGACACAAATCATCCATAAGGAGACAGCAAACAACTAGAAAGAGACACAAACAATTACAAAAACGCTGTTGTGAGACTCAAAAGAAAAGGAGGGGAAAAAAACTACTCAGACATATAAAATAGCTACAAAGACACACTTAAAACACAAAATGACTAAAAACGCACAAAATTACTACAAAGATACAAAAACGTCCATAAAGAGACACAAAACAACTACAAAGGCACAAAAATGACTGTAAAAAGAAGCAAATGATTATCAAGAGATGCAAAATGATTACAAAGAGACTTAAAAGACCACAAGAGGAGGTAAAACGACACAAAACAACTTCAAAGACACAAAACCACTACAAAAAGATGCAAAACAACAATGAAATTAAGACACAAAAAGACTTAAAACAGACACAAATTTACCACGGAAACACACAAAACAATTTCCTGTACACGAAAACATCTATAAAGAGACACAAAACAAGATACAAAAGCTACCACAAGTCAACTACAAGGAGACACAAAACAACCAGGAAGAAACAAAAAAGATACAAAAGCTACCACAAGTCAACTACAAGGAGACACAAAACAACTACAAGGAGACACAAAACAACCAGAAAGAAACAAAAAAGATACAAAAGCTACCACAAGTCAACTACAAGGAGACACAAAACAACTACAAGGAGACACAAAACAACCAGGAAGGCACAAAAAAGATACAAAAGCTACCACAAGTCAACTACAAGGAGACACAAAACAACCAGGAAGAAACAAAAGAGATACAAAAGCTACCACAAGACAACTACAAGGAGACACAAAACAACTACAAGGAGACACAAAACAACCAGGAAGAAACAAAAGAGATACAAAAGCTACCACAAGACAACTACAAGGAGACACAAAACAACTACAAGGAGACACAAAACAACAACTACAAGGAGACACAAAACAACCAGGAAGAAACAAAAAAGATACAAAAGCTACCACAAGTCAACTACAAGGAGACACAAAACAACTACAAGGAGACACAAAACAACCAGGAAGGCACAAAAAAAGATACAAAAGCTACCACAAGTCAACTACAAGGAGACACAAAACAACTACAAGGAGACACAAAACAACCAGGAAGAAACAAAAAAGATACAAAAGCTACCACAAGTCAACTACAAGGAGACACAAAACAACAACAACAAGGAGACACAAAACAACCAGGAAGACACAAAAAAAGATACAAAAGCTACCACAAGTCAACTACAAGGAGACACAAAACAACCAGGAAGGCACAAAAAAGATACAAAAGCTACCACAAGACAACTACAAGGAGACACAAAACAACTACAAGGAGACACAATTACAAAAAGTCTACCACGAGACTCAAAAGACTACAAGGATAAATAGGTAAAATGATCACTAAGACACAAAACAACTTCAAAGACACAAAACTACTACAAAAAGATGGAAACAACTACAAAGGTGAGACTCAAAACGACTGTAGAGACACAAAATCACTACAATAACACACAAAACAACTTCAACGTCAATAAAGAGACACAAACCCCCCACAAAGACACCTAAAAGATTACAAGGAGGCTATACCACAAGACTCAAAAGACTACAAGAGGAGGTTAAAAAACTACTCAGACACAAAGACACAAAAATGAAGAAGCAAATGATTACACAGAGACTTAAAAGATGACAAGAGGAGGTAAAACAATACACATAACTTCAAAGACACAGAAATGATTATAAGAGATACAAAAGTACCTAGAGACACACAAATGACAATAAATAGATGAAAATGATTTTTAAAAAGATGTAAAATGACAGAGACAAAAAACAACAAAGACACCTCACCGATTACAAAAATACTTCCACAAGGCTCAGAAGACTGCAAAGACACAAAATGACTTCACAGTACAACTACAAAGACACAAAAATGTCTATGAAGACACACAAAACAACCACCAAGACACCTAAAAGATTACAAGGAGACTACCAGAACACTATGAAGAGGCAAAACAACTACTTAAAATAACTGCAAAGATACAAAAACATCTTTAAAGAGACTCAAAAAGACGTGTCATGTTGTTCCAGTGTAGAGGGGATGAGGGAGCTTGTTACACGCCTGTGTCCAGGGATCCATTTTGATAATCTGTGTATGTCTGTCTCACACACACACCTGTACCAGGTGACACTACAGTGTATTATAACTCTGTTCATCTCTAATATTATGTTATTTTCTCCTGTGTTTGATGCATTTATCAGATACTTTGTGGCTCTCAGTGAAGGGAGGATTGTTCCCCTGGGTGCTAAATACAAGTAAGAATTAAACAATATTAACTCCATCAAACAATGACTCTTTTTATCTCCTTTATCTTTGGATTAAAGTTACTTTTATTTGATTTTAGGAGAGGAAATGGATCCCAGTATCCCCCCTTCATCAGGTACACACCCATCATTTCCTTTTCACAATAAAAGCATAGCTATAACATGATTCATTCCAGAGCTGCAAACACAAATGTTTTCTCTTTCAGCATTGCGGGGAACTTCCCACCAGCCAGCTGCATCTTCAGCGAGGTCATGAACTTATCTGCGTTCGTAGGTGCGAGCCGTGTTGATCACGTTCACACAGGTTTGTGCCACACGTCAAATTACAGTTTATTAATCTTCCTCTGTGTTGCAGGGTTCATTTTGGCCGTCCTCAGATACCTCCAGGTGAAAAACAAGATGGACAAACAGTGGCTGAACGTCGGCTGTCTGGTGGCGTTCTGTGTCGCCTGCTTTGGGATGACGCTCGTAGGAAACTTCCAGGTAACGTGCACTACTGACAGACGCACGTGTTCAGCAGCTGATCAGGGTTAACTGATTGATGTTGGTTTCAGGTGTTCACTGAGGAGATGATCCATAACTTTGGCACGTTCGTGACCTTTGGACTGGGAGCTGCGTTCTGCTGGATGCAGTCTTACATCACTCTGAGAGTTAATCTACACAATGAGGGGAAGAAGGCCGCCGTCGTCCGCTTCCTGTTGTCTGGGTTCATCACCGTCTGCGTGGTACTCTGTATCCTTTACTCATACCAGCTTCACAGAGGAAGGAACATTGTGAATTGAAAGGGGCCCTGTGGAGTTTTCTGGTACATTTTACTGATGATCATTTTAGTTGTTTGGTCGACACATTCTCACTCCGACCTCATCACATATTGGTCATGGACTTTCCATGTCCACATACGTTCACAGACATTCTGGGACACTGTGTCAACGTCAGCCTGTTACATGCATTGTCTTCTTTCAAAATACACTTCTGTTTTCACAGGAAATTTAACATTTACATGAAGTATCTTTCAAAATAAAAGCACTACGTCAGTACAACACCGCAAATTTACGTTGTTTTTTTTCCCCTCAAACAACCAGCGCACATGGTTGGGTTTAGGAAAAAAGAACAGGATTTGGCTTTAGGATCTTACAGGACTTGAAAACCGCTTTTCCGGGTGAAAGTCAGTGTTTGCTGGACCTATCCACCACCACTCCTAACCGCCCAACTCTGACTTTTGATGCCTTAGCTTTCGTTCTTGTCTTGCCATGCTTCCCCCTGACACCGCTGAGCACCATTAAACTATAACGAGTACTGGCAGAGTATCATGTCGACATTAAAGGACGGCTTTTTTTTTTTCAGTGTCTGATGCCGCAAGTCACTTCCCAAGCACCGGCTTTCGACGACTTCAGAGTGAGACTGGGTTGGTTTGGTTTATTTATATCAGAAATTGGTAAAAAAAAAAAAAAAAAAAAAAAAAAATTAAAAAATAAATAAAAAAATCTGTTACAATTTCACAAAGTCCAAGATCTTTTTTAAAGAAGGTATTTTTATTGATAATTCAATAAGATGCACAAAGCATCTACAAACAAACATAGAACAAACAATGACAGTAATCAACCCCACCCACCCACCAACCCGAGACAAACAGAGAAAGCCACGCCAGCGAAAGAAAATAAAAGATAAAAACAAAAAATAAATTAATTCATTAAAAAGAATTTAAAATATATATATATATATCCATAAATATAAAAAAGAAATAAAAAGAGTATACAAATATAGAGAGATTTAAAATAAATAAATAAATGAAATAAAATAATAAAATCAATAAATAAAAAAAATTAATTAAAAAACGGACGACAATTTAATTGTGTGACATAAGAAGGAGAGTGTTACATGTTTCATTACAATTTTTCAGCTTACATATTTACTGCAAAGTTAAAAAGGGTTGCCAGGTGGCAAAGAAGCGTGCAGTTGATCCTTTAATTAAAAAAAATAGATTTTCTCCAGTTAAAGTCCAAGATCTTTGATAAATTGTTTGATCTGACCAACAATCAAAAACCCGAAAAATATTTAAGGCAGCAAATCCTGGAGTTGTTAAATGTTTGACATTTGTATTTAAAAAAAAAAATCTTTTAAAAAGGACAGAAAGGAAGAGTTCAATAGTTTTCTGTACTCTTAAAGATACCACTCTCATGCCTGTACCATAAAATATGAAGCTACACTTAGCATCGGGTTAGCTTAATAGTTAGCTTAACAGTTAGCTTGATGGTTAGCTTAACAGTTAGCTTGTGTTTATAGTCTTACTTTACTAAGACTGTAAACAGAAAAGCAGCCAGGCTGGCTCTGTACAAAATCAATTGTTTTACAGTTTCTGTACAGATTAAACAAATGAGATGAAATGTGTTAATGAGTGATCTTTAGAGGTGGATTTTATTACTTTATAAGACAGGCAGGCTAGCTGTTTTCAGCTGTTTCCAGTCTTCATGCTAAGCTAAGTTAAGCTAACAGGCTGCTGGCTCTTTTTTGTGCAATTATTATTGTACACTTTAACCAAGTTAATTTAGCTGGTTAATTTCTGACTCTATAAATCCTGAAATAAATAAACAAGACAATAAAGCTAAATATAAATGTAAACAATTATATAAATTAGTCAATATAGTTCAATAAATAAATAGATTTTTTAAAAGTGAGGACTTTTTTTTAGGGGGACTTTTATTTCCTCCATTTTCTATTTTTTATTTAGCCTTTATTTTACCAGGAATATTCCCAGATTCAAAATCTCTTTTACAAAGAAGTCCTGACCAAGACAAGAGCATAAAAAGTTTTACATTAAAGACAAACAGACTAAAAACTCAACAGCAAGGTTTTAACATACAGCATTAAAACTTCACATTCAAAAAAGAAGCAACAGACTTAAAACAAATAGTTTAAAAATTAATATTGACTTCAATGGGATTACATACTTAAGTATTCTACAGTGAAACTACAAAACTATTTATCTTTAGCAAACTGCAAATCCTACAGTTTATAAAAATGTATTTCTATTAAACCACATGCAGGTTGTGACAGCAGAGCATGAGTTGACAGGTTGCCATGTTCTGTGTCCAAACACTCTTATCCCTCACTTGCATCCTTAACTCTTCTGCTGCAGACTTCTCCCTGTTGGGTCTGCGCCTCTACATGCCAGCAGCTCAGAGCCAGTGGGCGCTGGTCATGCTCTTCCTCGCCTTCCTCGGCACCTTCGCTATCGAGTTTCGTCACAGCCACTTTGAAATCACGTGCACAGATGGCTCCAGGCGTCTGGTGAGCCAGTTAGACACTCTCTGAAGCATCCCGGTACCAGCCGGACCAGCTGTAGGGACATTAGACTGTCTGATGTTTAAACACCCTCAGGTGCTGTTATCATCAGTTACACATGATGCCAGCTTCCTGTGTCCATGTTTTATTGTTACAGGCATTCAGAAGGACATATCTTCATTGATCAGTTATCTTTGTATGCAAGGATGTTTTATTAGTGAATTCATTTAAACACTTTCAACACTGCTTTTTTGGAGGATTATGTGAGATCAGTATCAGTAAAAATATATTTAAAAAAATGCCTTTTTAGTCCTCTGATTTTTGCATCTTTTAGTATTGAGGGTGAAAACTATCTAGAGTGATTTTATGGTGGATTATTCACAGTAACTTGAACACTGATTTTGGAGTGATGAAGCTGAATCCAGCTGTTGCTGAGCATAAAGACTTGAAAGCGGGGAACAGCTAGTCCTGCTTCTGGGGGTCATTAAACTGTGCAGTTAATACTGTATTATTTAAGGAACAGTGTGTCAGATTTAGGGGGATTAAGGAGCGTCTAGTGGTGAGTATTGCAGATTGGGTCTCTTCCTCTCCAAACAAATAGACAGGGGATTTAAACCGGTAAAAACTCTCAATAAAACAGTTCCATGTCAAGAAAATATGTTTTTCCTTCACTGCTCGTCGCAGATCGGCTGCTAACTACGCTCGTGAAAACACAAATGTCCTATCTAGAGCCAGGCAGTGCTTCTCAAAGTCAAAGATGCTTCCTTTGTAGGACGGGTCCTTCCATGTCAGGTCCTACAGAGGCTGGGCATTACTCCTCACATTGGAACAGGCTAGCAAAAGCCCAGGTGTGCGTCACTGAAGAGGCCTTGCCTTAAATTCTGGCAAATCACAAGCAAAGAATTGTGGGTACTTCATGCCTGCTGAGGATACACACATGCACCCTTGAAGATTCTCTGAAGGAAGGACTCTGCCCTCGATAGAATTCAAAGGATCCTTGACATTGACGGGATTCAATGACGTAGCCTCCTCGAACTTCGGCCGATCCTTCCTTTTCTTTGAGAAGCACCAAGTGTTTGGTTCGTCCGTTCTGGGCTACTGTAGAAACATGGCGGTGCAACATGGTGATCTCCATAAACAAGGACCTGCTCCCTGTGTAGATGTAACTGGATCATTCTAAGCTAACAAAAACACAATGATTCTTATTTTCAGGTGATTATAAACTAAAGAAAACGTACTTTTTGTTTTCCATGTCTGCATATATATCCCTCTAAATCCTGCACACTGGACCTTTAAGGCTGAGTGCGGTGCTTTTAGATGTCCGTCATGTTTAGGCTTTAACAGATTCAGTGTTAAGAATTACATTAAGAATGACATGAAGAAGTCATTGTACTTTTATCTCGACTTTTGTGTTACAAAATAAAACAGAAAGCCTTTATTTCCAGTGGAAATTCTTTAAAGAAACTCCTAAATTTTAAGGTCTCTACACACCAGGGTAGTGACGAATAAATGACACAAAAAAAAACGCTTGCTCGCATCACATCTATTCATAACGGCAGCAATGCTGATGACAGTTGCAATGTGTGACAGCTGCAGCAGGGGCACCATTGTTGTGAAATTGTGACGTGGTTTCCTTTTTGCACACTGTGATAAGTTGATGCCTTTATTTGCAGTGCAAAAGCTCAGAGAAACCGACCTTGTTTGGAAGAAAAATGACAGCTCTTTTTGCTGCATGATATTTGCTCATCTGTGTGAGAACAGTCGTCCAAAAATAGTTTGACAAAAATATACTGACATACAAATTTATTGCACAAAAAAGCACCCCTGGCGTGTGAAGGCCTTTAAAGGGAAGAGTTAGACAAGTTGGAAAATACATAATTTAATAAAGAGTGGACGGATTTGTTTGCTTTTACCGCCAGCGCTGCAAAGCTAAAGTACCAAATAATCATAAATAGCCCACTGCAGAGGAGCCATCTTGTGGTAAAACACACTTTTGAATGCTCATTTAGACCTATTTTTAATGTCGATAGGTTAATTCAGACTCAATACGCAGTGTTGCCATGAGAATCAAATGTGTTTTGCGTCTCCAGATGGATTTTGTAAAGGTTGCTGACCCCTGATCTAACTCTTGGCAAGACAGCAAATACGCCTCTCCCAAAATGTCAAAGTTTTCCTTTAAAGGTTTGACACATAAACCCTACACTAGTACCTGTGAGGCTCAACACCACGAGGGATAATTTGGACCCTCTCACTGTTTTAGATTTACAGTCTGAAGCTTTAATACAGGAACACAAAGTATTTTTAGACAGTCAAACATGAACATTGTACTGAGGGAGAAGACAGACGTCAGTGTGAGACAAGGCATTTATTGGAAGCAGTTTTTAGATGATCATTTCCTGAATAATACCAATTATGTTTCACACACATAAATAATCAATTTGGCAATTCCTATGGTAACTTTCCAACACCAACGCTACGAGGATGGCACATTTAAATAGACACCATTCACCTGCTGAGGGGGACTACTTAAGACAAAGTTTGAAATGAGAACTTCCTGTCAGCAGCACCACTATACTGTAGGTCTACTTTCTAAAACATTACAACGTTAAACGGTTCAACCACTGGATAAAACTTCTGCGTCACGCGTGTACGTGTAGAGGGAGGAAACGGCACATGGATGGAACATGTTTACAAATACGACACATACAGTTGGAAAGTTTTAGCATTGGAGATTCGGTTCCTCTAAAAGGTAAAAAGTAACTTCACAGGTCACGTGTGGAGTTTCCTTCAGGCTTGTTGCTTCTGTTTTATCTACAGCTTTTCTGTTCCCGGTCGATCAAATGGTCCAGTGAGAGTGATGATCGTGTAGCGCTCCGTAAATCTGATTCCATACACGTGAAGGCATCCTGACAGACCTGACAGACCGACTGCTTACAGGCTGGGACCTCAGTGGCCCTCTGGTGGCCGACTGCAGCCCCAGCAGCATCTCCTACACCTCTTGAACTGTCAACGTGGAACAAACAAAAACATTAAGAGTTGTAAAAAGGAGGGAGGTGAGGGGGGGCTGGGAGGGCAAAGAAGAGAAGGAACAGGTCAGTATGAAATCAGAAGTTCTCCCTGCCGTCCTCCACGCTCTGCGTTAAGCACGTCCCGTCAGTTCAAGTTGGCTAAAGGATGTGACGAGGCTGTAGTGGGCCCTCTCGTCATCCGTCAGCTCCATGTTTCCAGGCCTGACCACCACCACCACGTTCACCCCGGCTTCTTCAGCTGCTTTAGCCTCTGCAACGACAAATGTATGAGTGAATATATGAAGCCACATTAACACAGCCTCAAAGCAAAGTGAAATGTATTAAGATTTATTTGTGGCATGCTGTTCCCATCAAACTTTCACTTTATTTTTTGTTGTTATAATGCACATGGTTTCACACTGTTCCACTGATCAACAGGTGGCACTAAGGGACCGTACACATGCTGCATCTTTAACAGCCTGGGAAATGAGAGGTCAGGCGATGGGTGCTACTCTTGTGCTTTTTCTGTGCCAGCTTTAAGAGGGTGTACGGTGCTGAACAAGCTCTGTATCGTAGCCTATTTAACTGAAATCCTGAGAGCAGAGCTGATCTACTTCCAGGCGCTATTTCTGTGTCTGTGAGACAGATGTAAAGCTCTAGCAGCTCTGCACTAAAATGATCAACTTCTTCTCCATATCTACCAAAGACTGATATTTAGAGAGGAAGGGAAAGATATTGGTCAGCTGTGATTGGTTGGCCCTCGTCACATGATATGCGGTGCACACTGCTGCGTTCCAAGAGCTGAACTTAGTTTATCTTTACAACAGATCTGTAAATACAGTTTATCTGCAGCTGTTCCACCCTGAAAAACAGGCACTTGGGAACACGTGCATGCCACTCTGGTGTCACTCTGGCATTTCAGTGCGCGTCTAGATTGAAAACAATGAATCTGAGGGCAAAAAAATTGCGGCATGTGTATGTTCCCTGTTGCGCCAACAAGGGCTGGAACCAAGAAGACTGTAAGACTACGTCCACGCCGATACATTTTCATTTTAAAACATTGTTTTCAAGTCTCCGTCTACACAAGCGTTTGAGCATCGTTTCAGAAAGTATCTCCGTCCATACTAAGGCCTGTAAATACATATCACATGACCATCCAGGTGTAAACAGGAAGCAGATTGTTTTTGCAGAAATACTACAGAGGGAGAACAACAATAGCAACAACAAGGTCAGCAACACCTGTAATTTGTTATCCGTGTTGAATTAAGCTCTGGTAGTCAGTCTGATGTCCTTTGTTTTCTTCTACAAAAGTGTCACCTGATAGATTGTGACGAATCAGGGACGTGTTGTGACTGATAAGACCCATTCAGTAAGTGTTTGTGCGCATCTGCATCATCATTTAAAAAAATAAAATAAAACAAAAACCTAAAATGCAATCCCAAGATTTTTTAAACTTGAACAGGATCAGCAGCAGTTACAAAAGCCTCAGTTTTAGGTGTGGACGCTGGGTGTAAACGTAGCAGAACGTATTCATTTTAAAACAAATTTGTATTTGTGTGGATGTAGCCTCAGTCTGTAAACAGTCTGTAAACAACACAGGTTTTAAACTGTTAGAAAAAGCAGCTTTGCAAATGTTTAACAGGGGAGGAAGTGCATTCACCATGTTTGCCTGACCTCAGGGAGACACACAAGTTCTGCTGACTGAACACTGAATGTAAACACGTAGACAGAAATTTTGTTTGTTTACATTTGTTTACATAAAAACTCCACAGGGCGCCTTTAAGGAGACGAGCAGCTTTGGGAGGTTTGCTTTGAGCTAAATGCTACATGATACTAACACCCAACACAAAGAACAGCTGAGGCTCATGGAAATATGACGACACATAATACAAGTCCTCAATCATAAAAACCTGATTTCAGATCAGCCCATTAAATCATATTATATTATAGAAGGAGCACATCCTTTGTTTTATTTCAGTGTGTCCAATACAAGACGGCCTTAAACACATTACTGCTAACATATTTACCTCGAGTGACGTCGGTCAGGAATGTGATTTCCTCCGGTTGACAGCCGATCCTCTCAGCAATCCTCTCGTAGCTTTTGCTGTCCACTTTAGCTCCTATACTGGTGTCAAAGTGACCGTCTAATAACTGGAATCAATATTAAAAGAACGTCTTATTAGTTTACAGTTGCTTTAAACTAATAGAAAAACACAACGTACAATGAGAGCGGCGACTGGACTCACATCTAAAACATCTCCTTCCACAGAGTATCCAAACAGCAGTTTCTGTGCCTCCACACTTCCAGAGGAGTAAATGAACACTTTGAGTCCCTGTTCTCTCCATCTCTTGATGGATGGGATTACATCCTGGTAGACCCTGTTAACAAGCAAACCAAGATCAGAAGATAAATATTATTTCTTTACGTTCATAAAGCTCGTTGATGCAGTTTTCAGGTCCCACAATCACCTCAGAAATCAAAACTTTAAGAATTCTGGCATGGTTTACAGATGTTTTCTATTTTCAGGATCTCAGAAGGGATTGCAAAGAAATTATGATATACTTCAACACCGATTAATATATAATTATAATACTTTAAATATTGACACATCAGTCTAGTTTTGTCTTGTGACAAATGAGAACATTACACATAAAATAACTATTAATGATCAAATAAAAATAAGTACAAACATTATTATTATTATTACACAGTTGCTTTTGTATAGTTTGCATTTTCTTAATTCTTATTTTAGTTATAAACACTTATTATTTATTTCTGTTACTTTCCAGGCTTTTTCTATTCATTTCTTTCTCTGTGCTGCTGCGACAACTAAGTTTCCCCGCTCAGGAATAATAAAGGTTTTATTTAAATTATTGTTTACGTGGGGCTGTGACCCCAAATTTTTAATTTTTTTTTTTTTTTAAGGTATTTTTTGGGGCATTTTGCCTTTAATGGACAGGAGAGCCAAGTGTGAAAGGGGGAGAGAGAGAGAGGGAGTGACATGCAGCAAAGGGCCACAGGCTGGAGTCAAACCCGGGCCGCTGCGGCAACAGCCTTGTACATGGGGCGCCTGCTCTACCACTAAGCCACTGACGCCCCGTGACCCCAAATTTATTAGAATTACATTATTAAAGTATTTTATTTTTACTTATTGTCTAAAAGGCTGCAAACTAAAATTGTTTTCAGTATCGATGAATGTAATTGTCTTCATTTCATTCATGAATTCATCGTGTGGTCCATAGGATGCCCAAAAATTGTAATTATAGAACAAGGTGATGTCTTAAAACTACATGTACTGTCGGGCTTAGAGTCCAAAACTGTAAATGTTTACTGTCACATAAGAAAATAAAAGCAGTAAATTTTGACAAACTGGAACACATAAAAACAGAATAAATGCTGATTAATTTTCTGTCTGGTCGATAAGTGTTTAGGTACAAACAGTATTCAAGTTCCGTTTCTGGAAACCGTGCCACGTCATCACTAAAGTCTGAGTCAGCATCTGCACACAGGTCTGAATTTTGAAGTGAGGAAAATGGTCAGTGTACTTACTCGCCTTTGATTCTCCCAGAAGCATATGCTGACCTCCACATGTGACCCTGGAGCTGTTTGAGTGCTGTCGACTTCCTGTCTGCAGCCATCTGCCACAGCACATTATCCACCACTTCCCTAATGGCCTTCTCCTCGTCCGTGTGAACCGTCTGGTCCACGGCGTGGACAGGGCCCGACCGGTTCTGTCTCATGTCCTCTTCAATCTGCAGCGACAGTCAGGTTTTTTTTTTATTGAGGGAGCATCAAATCAGATCTTTGGGTATCTGGAACACAACATGCTTTTTTGCTTTGTTTTGTATCAACTTTATTTAATCGAGAAAATAAGTCCGGCTCTTTTGTAGTGCTGAGATGTATCATTCAAATCCATCATCTGTGCAAATCAAAAGCAATTAAACAACGTAACAATACTGAAACAAGTCGTTGGTCGACAGAAAATTAATCTGCAACTACTTCAATAATCAATTTATTCTTTTTTTCAAGTGAAAATACCAATATTGACCTTTCTCAAATGTGAATATTTGCTGGTTTTCTTCATCTTATGATACTAAAACAAATATATTTGTGTTTTGGACTGCTGGTTGGACAAAATAACCAATATCAATATGTCAACTTGAATCTTAGGAAACTATATATAGCATATTTCTGACATTTCATGGACTAAATGATTAAATGGTCTTTCAATAAAATGACTGACAGGTTAATCGACAATAAAACTAATGGGGTGAGGGACTAAAATCGATCCCGCATAATTTTGCGTGCCAATATTGCATTGATACGATAAATTACTAGGATTGCAAATGCAAATTAAACTCTTGGAAGTCTGTTAGAAAAATAAAATCAACAGCTTTCTTAGATACATTTTACTGCAATAAAAAGTGAACTTTATCTTATTAGATAAAACAGATGATGAAATTTTCCTTTGAGGTCATAATCAGCAGTTAAAAATAGGTAAATAAATCACAATATGTGTTACTGCAATCCCCAGCATATCCCAAAACGTTTAAAATTACAATAACATTGTATCATGGGGCCTCTGGTGATTCCCTCCACTAAAAACTGATCAATACTTGCAGCTCTTAAACACTGACAGGAACATCAAGGGCCAAAGTTTCCCCTCCTGATAGCTGATAATAGTAAGATATTGTTGGATTATTGGAAGAGATTTGTTCTTAAATGTGATTAAATCTAACAAGGCTTGTGACTCCGTTACCTGTTTCTTTAGGAGATGAACATCTTGTTTGCACTCGTCTTCCTCCCAGTGATTGGACAGGTACTCCTCAAGATGCTCCCTGATGTACGGAAATAAGATATCCTGGAAAACACAGAGTGGAGTCATTAGGCGTGTTAGCAGAGAGGAAAAAAAAACATCAGACACAAATATACTGGATCATATTTATTTATAAATCTCAAGGTTGAACACTCATTACTTTCTTATGTATTCATACTTATGTTATACTGCTTTCATGCCATATGGAATGAATGAACATCTGGTTAGAGTGACGTCATCTGATGACTTCTAAGAGCTGTAGCATTATGATTACAAAGATAATTTTTTTTTATAGAATTATCTCCATTAAATTTTGGTTTAATTACTTAACAAAGAACGTCAGATTTTGGCTAACCTGAGTTGTCCATGTTTGCATTTGAAGTGCTTCCATATTATTAAAATAAAGAGTTGGAGCTCTCATAAAAATCAGAAATGCACAGTTGTAATTATAATTGTGATATTGACATGAATCTTTTAACTTTTAACAACGACTACATGGAGATAGATTTGATCTCAGTATTGTTTGTGTGAATAGTTCAACAATCCATGTGTTAATCTGTAAATTTTTAAATGTAAAATAACCTTCCACAAATACAAAAATAAAATTGTGAAGTCAAAAAGCTTTTTTGGCAAATTTACAACAGATCTGTAAATACAGATTCCACAAATAAAAAATATCTGAGAATATATTTTAACTATTTACAAAGAATGGAAATCATTTGTGAATATCTTCCAGACATTTACAATTGATTTTTTGTGAATTAATTTTTTATTTGTCATTTGCATTTTACACACATAATCTTTTTGTTTAATTTTTTTAATTTATTTGTGTATTTGGAGATTAGTTTTATATTTGCAAAATAGTTTTGTGAGTTTACAATTTTTTTGTATTTGTGGAAGTTGTTTTACATTGAGAGAATACACATTAACACACAGGTTGACGAACTGTTCACACAAATACTGAGACAAATTAATCTCCATACAACTGTGATATAAAATGAGCATATGGTCTGTTTTAATCAGATTTGGGATTTGTTTTGTATTTGTAAAATTGTTTTATACGTTTACACATTTTCTGTAGTTGTGGAAGTAGTTTTAAATGTACAGATCACACATTAACAAATAACAAATAATATTGAGACAATTTAATCTCCATACACTCCGATGTGAAATAAAAGTAGCATATGGTCTGTTATTATCAGGCAGTGACTCAATATTATGACAGTTAGCCAGCTGAACTCATTAAGTATTAAACGACGCACTTGTGTAAAGCAAATAAAAAGAGAAAAATGAATAAAGTATACAATCAGAGAAGGAAAAGTTGAGTTAAACAGAGGTTTGACAGCTGTGAGTCCACAATGGTCCAACACCGTTAAGCTAAGCTGGTTTAGCTGGGCTGCTACTGCTGACAGTCATCTGTTAGCATGAGCCGTTGCTGAGCGCTACATGATTAAATGAAATGTTATTAAATAAATATGCATTAAAAGCACATCTGTGTAATATAACTCACCTTTACAAATGTGATGGGTGTTGTTGTTCCTTCGATATCCAGCAAGAGTGCACTGGTCCCAGCAGGAATTGAAACAGTGGCCATTTTTGAGTTAGCTGACGTTAGCTTATAATTAGCAGCACCGCCACAGTGTTAACGCTCGCGCTCCTCGCTGGTTCTCCGACTAACTGACCCCGGGACAGGTGAAGCAGGTCAAAGGTTATCCAACGCGTTGAGGGATGTAGCACCTGGTTAGCTGTTGGTCACTGACTGTGCTCTGCCATCAGCTCGCAGCTAACACTGACTGAGGGAGCAGTGAGCACACATGTTTTCACACAGCTGTCAGTTCAGGCCGCTGCGCAGAGGGGGCGCTGCTGAGCGGGAGTCTGCCGGAAAGACTAGAGGCGAAGAAGAATCAGACCGGAAGCTGCTCATTACTAACCGCTTGAGCATTACTGAGAGCATTCATATAATAAAGTATGTTTAATAAAGCAAAATAAAATAATAATAATGATAATTTTTATTGTAAAAATAATAATAATAATAATAATAATAATAATAATGCAATAAAAAATGAAATAAAAAATATGAATCCTTCAGTGGGTATGTTGTATTTCATGTTGGGAACCATAAACCTGTCACTTAAAGGGGAACTTCACCCATTTAAAAAATTCATACATGTAATTCCTTTCATCTAAGACAGTCCAAAAACTTGCATAAAAATCACTGCTCTCTCCAAAATCCAAAAACTAAAGTGCTAAAACTCAAATTTGTGATGTCATAGGGTATAAAATGTGGAGCTGCTCCACAAACAGCGGACTGAGAAAGATGTTATAGCCTAGATGACAGTGGAAGCACCTAGGGGAATGTTCTGGTTATATATATGGGTACATTTTCTGTTACACAACTGAGAACTGCAATAGAATAAAAGTCATTTTGGGTATAAAAAAGAAAACAAATGTGCTGTGGGGCCATAAAAATCTGTGTTCCATTCACAGTGTGTATGGAACAGCTACAGACCTTTTATGCTACAACATCACAAGTTTGACACTCATCTCTCTGGTTTCTGGCTTTGAAAGAGTGTTATTTATTTTATTTAACATATTTTATGGAAGAAAAAGGGCATACCAGCAACTGACAAAGAAAAATGACATTTTAATTTTTATCCCCACCCATACTGCCTTTACAAGATAACGTACAAGAAACATTTCACAGATTATAATACCAAAACGAGGAGTAAAATAAACAGACAAACACAACAAAATACAAATATGTATTTAGGAATAAAAATAAATTAAATCTGTGGATATCCTATTATACAGGCTCATTATCTACAACTCTTACAGCTACACTCTGGCATATTAAGAGCTCCATATATAGTCTTAAGTCTTTCAAAATAAAGTATCAAAGGGTCCCAGGTCGCATGGAATTTTTGGGTTGACCCTCTAATTGAGTATTGTGTAGTTCATGTTCACAGACATTAAATGAACTCTCCAGGCCATGGAAATAACATACTAACATACATAACAAACAAAAAAATGATGCAAAGCAACATTATGAATGTTCTGGGGTTTTTTCCATAAAAGCTTTTTACAGAAAAATAATATATTTGGATATATTTGGCTGTAACCCCATGATACTATTCTAAATGAGGTACTTGGATTTGGCAGTGCTACAGTGTTTTAATATTCATACTGACAGTGTTAATATTTACATGTTTAAAAACAGTGTGTATAATCTATAAAAACAGCCTCTATAATTTATAGGGACAGGGAAGTACATAAGATGTTTGGTGCTACAGCGTTACTGACAGCATATGACTGTTCTTAACTGTTCATCAGAGAGATAGCCTGTGGTTAAAAATGGACCAAGACTAATAAACAGAAATGTATTATTATTATTCAGATAAATACTACCACTACTACCACTACCACCACTACTACTACTACTACTAATAATAATAATAATAATAATAATAATAATGGTGATGATGATAACTTTCCTTTTTGTTTAATTGATTTATTTCAATTTTATTTTATTTTATTTTTTGTATTGTCATGGCTTTAGTGTAGATAATTATTCCACACTCCGCCGCTGGGTGGCGGTACTGCATCTGAAAGCTGTTTGCGACCCGCCAATTACGCCACACGAAGAAGACGCAGTCGCAGAAGGAGAGAGGCTGCGATGAAAACAAAACGTCGCACACAAATCACCTGTCAAATTGTAGCACCTGAAAGAAATTTGTGCCTCTCTGAAAGCCAGTTTGCCGAAATTCAAACGCACTTTATAATTTAATTTACTTTAACTAATTAGATAGCTCGCTCTAATTACCGCAAAGAGTTACAGGTAAAGGTACCAAATATACTAGCTAGCTAGCGTTAGCTGACAGCTTAGCTTCTGCAGGAAATTCTGACGTAGCTTGAGTTTAGCAACAACTTCCAAAAGCCAAAACAATGGCGGACGATTATGAATTCAGCGATGACGCGACCATGATGAGGATGGAAGAAGATGGAGAGGCAAACAGTGATGACCCGATGTCTGCGGCCGGGGACTCTGGCCCGATGGGGGGCGAGGCCGAGGGATCGAGGATCGACGCCAGTAAAAACGAGGAGGATGAGGGGTATGGGTACACTACACTGACCTTACAGGTTATACTTGAGGGGTACAGGTACATTACACTGACCTTACAGGTTATATTTGAGGGGTACAGGTACATTACACTGACCTTACAGGTTATACTTGAGGGGTACAGGTACATTACACTGACCTTACAGTTTGTATAGGGGTTCGGGTACACTACACTGACCTTATAGGTTATACTTGAGGGCTACGGGTACACTACACTGACCTTACAGTTTATATTTGAGGGGTATGGGTACACTACACTGACCTTACAGTTTATATTTGAGGGGTATGGGTACACTACACTGACCTTACAGTTTATATTTGAGGGGTATGGGTACACTACACTGACCTTACAGGTTATATTTGAGGGGTTCGGGTACACTACACTGACCTTACAGTTTATATTTGAGGGGTATGGGTACACTACACTGACCTTATAGGTTATACTTGAGGGCTACGGGTACACTACACTGACCTTACAGGTTATATTTGAGGGGTTCGGGTACACTACACTGACCTTACAGTTTATACTTGAGGGCTACGGGTACACTACACTGACCTTACAGGTTATATTTGAGGGGTTCGGGTACACTACACTGACCTTACAGGTTATATTTGAGGGGTACGGGTACACTACACTGACCTTACAGGTTATATTTGAGGGGTACGGGTACACTACACTGACCTTACAGGTTATATTTGAGGGGTTTGGGTACACTACACTGACCTTACAGGTTATATTTGAGGGGTACGGGTACACTACACTGACCTTACAGGTTATATTCGAGGGGTTCGGGTACACTACACTGACCTTACAGGTTATATTTGAGGGGTTTGGGTACACTACACTGACCTTACAGGTTATATTTGAGGGGTACAGGTACACTACACTGACCTTACAGGTTATATTCGAGGGGTTCGGGTACACTACACTGACCTTACAGTTAGTATAGGGGTTTGGGTACATTACACTGACCTTACAGTTAGTATAGGGGTTTGGGTACACTACACTGACCTTACAGGTTATATTTGAGGGGTACAGGTACACTACACTGACCTTACAGGTTATATTTGAGGGGTACGGGTACACTACACTGACCTTACAGGTTATATTTGAGGGGTTAGGGTACACTACACTGACCTTACAGTTAGTATAGGGGTTTGGGTACATTACACTGACCTTACAGTTAGTATAGGGGTTTGGGTACACTACACTGACCTTACAGTTAGTATAGGGGTTTGGGTACACTACACTGACCTTACAGGTTATATTTGAGGGGTATGGGTACACTACACTGACCTTACAGGTTATATTTGAGGGGTTCGGGTATACTACACTGACCTTACAGGTTATATTCGAGGGGTTCGGGTACACTACACTGACCTTACAGGTTATATTCGAGGGGTTCGGGTACACTACACTGACCTTACAGGTTATGTTTGAGGGGTTCGGGTACACTACACTGACCTTACAGTTAGTATAGAGGTTTGGGTACATTACACTGACCTTACAGTTAGTATAGGAGTTTGGGTACACTACACTGACCTTACAGTTTATATTTGAGGGGTACGGGTACACTACGCTGACCTTACAGGTTATATTTGAGTGGTATGGGTACACTACACTGACCTTACAGTTTATATTTGAGGGGTATGGGTACACTACACTGACCTTACAGGTTATATTTGAGGGGTATGGGTACACTACACTGACCTTACAGTTTATATTTGAGGGGTACGGGTACACTACACTGACCTTACAGGTTATATTTGAGGGGTATGGTTACACTACACTGACCTTACAGTTTGTATAGGGGTATGGGTACACTACACTGACCTTACAGGTTATACTTGAGGGGTACGGGTACACTACACTGACCTTACAGGTTATATTTGAGGGGTTCGGGTACACTCCACTGACCTTACAGTTAGTATAGGGGTTTGGGTACATTACACTGACCTTACAGTTAGTATAGGAGTTTGGGTACACTACACTGACCTTACAGTTTATATTTGAGGGGTACGGGTACACTACGCTGACCTTACAGGTTATATTTGAGGGGTATGGGTACACTACACTGACCTTACAGTTTATATTTGAGGGGTATGGGTACACTACACTGACCTTACAGTTTATATTTGAGGGGTATGGGTACACTACACTTACCTTACAGTTTATATTTGAGGGGTACGGGTACACTACACTGACCTTACAGGTTATATTTGAGGGGTATGGTTACACTACACTGACCTTACAGTTTGTATAGGGGTATGGGTACACTACACTGACCTTACAGGTTATACTTGAGGGGTACGGGTACACTACACTGACCTTACAGGTTATATTTGAGGGGTTCGGGTACACTACACTGACCTTACAGTTAGTATAGGGGTTTGGGTACATTACACTGACCTTACAGGTTATATTTGAGGGGTATGGGTACACTACACTGACCTTACAGGTTATATTTGAGGGGTATGGGCACACTACACTGACCTTACAGTTAATATAGGGGTTTGGGTACATTACACTGACCTTACAGTTAGTATAGGGGTATGGTTACACTACACTGACCTTACAGGTTATATTTGAGGGGTACAGGTACACTACACTGACCTTACAGGTTATATTCGAGGGGTTCGGGTACACTACACTGACCTTACAGGTTATATTTGAGGGGTTCGGGTACACTACACTGACCTTACAGTTTATATTTGAGGTGTACGGGTACATTACACTGACCTTACAGGTTATACTTGAGGGGTACGGGTACACTACACTGACCTTACAGTTAGTATAGGAGTTTGGGTACACTACACTGACCTTACAGGTTATACTTGAGGGGTACGGGTACACTACACTGACCTTACAGGTTATATTTGAGGGGTTCGGGTACACTACACTGACCTTACAGTTTATATTTGAGGTGTACGGGTACATTACACTGACCTTACAGGTTATACTTGAGGGGTACGGGTACACTACACTGACCTTACAGTTAGTATAGGAGTTTGGGTACACTACACTGACCTTACAGGTTATACTTGAGGGGTACGGGTACACTACACTGACCTTACAGGTTATATTTGAGGGGTTCGGGTACACTACACTGACCTTACAGTTAGTATAGGGGTTTGGGTACATTACACTGACCTTGCAGGTTATATTTGAGGGGTACAGGTACACTACACTGACCTTACAGTTTGTATAGGGGTTTGGGTACATTACACTGACCTTGCAGGTTATATTTGAGGGGTACAGGTACACTACACTGACCTTACAGGTTATATTTGAGGGGTACAGGTACACTACACTGACCTTACAGTTAGTATAGGGGTTTGGGTACATTACACTGACCTTGCAGGTTATATTTGAGGGGTACAGGTACACTACACTGACCTTACAGGTTATATTTGAGGGGTATGGGTACACTACACTGACCTTACAGTTAGTATAGGGGTTTGGGTACACTACACTGACCTTACAGGTTATATTTGAGGGGTACGGGTACACTACACTGACCTTACAGGTTATATTCGGGGGGTTCGGGTACACTACACTGACCTTACAGGTTATATTTGAGGGGTTCGGGTACATTACACTGACCTTACAGTTAGTATAGGGGTTTGGGTACACTACACTGACCTTACAGGTTATATTCGGGGGGTTCGGGCACACTACACTGACCTTACAGGTTGTATTTGAGGGGTACGGGTACACTACACTGACCTTACAGGTTATATTCGGGGGGTTCGGGTACACTACACTGACCTTACAGTTTATATTTGAGGGGTACGGGTACACTACACTGACCTTACAGTTTATATTTGAGGGGTACGGGTACACTACACTGACCTTACAGTTTATATTTGAGGGGTATGGGTACACTACACTGACCTTACAGGTTATATTTGAGGGGTACGGGTACACTACACTGACCTTACAGGTTATATTTGAGGGGTACGGGTACACTACACTGACCTTACAGGTTATATTCGGGGGGTTCGGGTACACTACACTGACCTTACAGTTTATATTTGAGGGGTATGGGTACACTACACTGACCTTACAGGTTATATTTGAGGGGTACGGGTACACTACACTGACCTTACAGGTTATATTCGGGGGGTTCGGGTACACTACACTGACCTTACAGTTTATATTTGAGGGGTACGGGTACACTACACTGACCTTACAGGTTATATTCGGGGGGTTCGGGTACACTACACTGACCTTACAGGTTATATTTGAGGGGTATGGGTACATTACACTGAACTTACAGTTAAGCACGTACATGTGTCCTTATCTGCATTATGAGTCATGGTGTCCTCTTGCTGTTTTGTCAACAGGAAGATGTTTGTAGGAGGGCTCAGCTGGGACACCACTAAAAAGGACCTGAAGGATTATTTCTCCAAGTATGGTGAGGTTGTAGACTGCACATTAAAACTGGACCCCATGACTGGCCGTTCAAGAGGCTTTGGCTTTGTGCTCTTCAAAGAACCGGAAAGTGTTGACAAGGTACTGTCCTCCTCCCATGAGCAGTGTTTACATTTTAATCAGAGTACATATAAAGCCACATGCACAGTACTGACGTGTCATGCAAAATAAAGATTTTCATAGGGATTTAAAGGTCAGACAAAAAAAGCTAGTTATCAGCTGTTACCAGTTTCTCAAATGGGATCATTTGCTGCTTGTCTCTGTTATAGATCATTGTAAACCAAATATCTTTGAGTTTTGGACAATTTTTACTATTTTAATATGTCACCTTGAGATTTATCAACCTGAGTTGTAAACTTTTTTGCATTTCCAGGCAGCTAATAAAATAAAACAATTAAGTAATGAACTGACAAAATTAACTAGCAGATTCATTGATAATGAAAATAGTTAAAGCTCTACAATAAACTAAAAAAAGGTAATCCAGTCTGATTCTTTGGCTAACAACAAATAAACATCCATTGCATTTGGGCTCAGTTGTGGATTAACACTTAAAAGATTATTTGTCTGACCCTATTGTCGATCGATTATTTTGCTTTGAAGGTCGCCACACAGAAGGAGCATAAACTCAACGGAAAGGTCATTGACCCCAAAAAAGCCAAAGCCATGAAGAGCAAGGAGCCTGTAAAGAAGATCTTTGTCGGCGGTCTCTCTCCAGACACTCCTGAGGAGAAAGTCAGAGAGTACTTTGGTGCCTTCGGAGAGGTGAGATTGGCTTTGAGTTGGTGCTGTGGCTTTTTGGGATCACATTTATCCATTTTATGAATTTCTCTCCAGTGTACATGCATGATAAATAATCAGTGTTTTCTACATTTGTTGATGATGTGAACAGGTGGAGTCCATTGAACTTCCCATGGAGAACAAAACAAACAAAAGGAGAGGCTTCTGCTTCATCACGTTCAAAGAGGAGGAGCCGGTGAAGGCCATCATGGAGAAGAAGTATCACAATATCGGACTAAGCAAGGTACACGCTGTTTTTTCTTTTTCTGTCACATATTATTATGACTTATATAACTGATACATGATGTGTCTGTGGGAATAAATCAACTTAATTGGTGTGTCTTTAGTGTGAAATAAAAGTGGCAATGTCCAAGGAGCAGTACCAGCAGCAGCAGTATTGGGGAGGCAGAGGTGGATACTCCACCAGGTCTCGAGGAAGAGGCGGTGGTGAGTGCTGAGGATGTTTGTATTAAAAGTAAAGTGGAAATAATGCACCATTTAAATCCTTACTAAACAGTAAGTTATTTGGAATAAGAAAATATAGTGACGACCAACTTGACTAAATTGCAGTCATTTCTTTAAAGGAGTAGTTCAACATTTTGTGACATAAGCTTATTCACTTTCTTGCCGACAGATAAGTGGGGATATAAGGGGTCTTAAAATAGTCTGCTCAAGATATTTTTTATTTCTATTCCTTTGATTTTCAGTCTGCTTATTTTTTCTTTTGAATTTGTGAAAAAATGTGGATGTTAGAGCAAAACTGTAGGTCACATAATTGGTTTCTGTAGAGCATGTCAGCATAATGCATATAGCCTGTAACGATAGTGCTCATTTGTTACTTTAAAATACGTAAGTTTGCACAGTCTGTTTTTTTTGTTTACTTGCACCTATTGCAATTTGAATGTGACCACCCCAGAAGCTTTTGAACATGCTCCCTACCTCAAGAAGAAGGTAGAACCTCAAAACTACAGGTAGTTTCTATCAGGTTTTCATCCCTCCATAAAGATATGCACCTTCTTATGTTGGACACTAGAGGCATCTAGGGATGTTCCTGGCGACAAATTTCCCTGTCGACTAAACGAAAACTTTAATTAAGACTAGTCGACTAGCCTAAAAAAGAAAAACACTCAGAAAACAGTCGAAATTTATCACAACTTATTGTTAAGTGTTTGAAACATTGCCCCAAAACATATTGTGTGCATTAAGAGCCCTTTGAAGCCTTTAATCACAATCTTCAACAACCATGTTGGATTTTAAATGCAGCTGAAGTATGAGACACTTTGTGCTGTATGAACGTGAGCATGACGGCAACTCAGTCTAAAGTTAACCACTAAAATAACATCTAAAATAAATAAACTGCCTCTGAAATGTGGGGCACATTGAACCCTGCAGACTATCTGACAGAAATGATAGTAACTCACTTTAGAGCTAATAAAACAACTAAATAATAATTAAATTCCAGCTGAAATGAGAGGCATTTGGCTCTGTGCAGTATGAATGTAAACCTGCACATTATCTCACAACAACTCACTTAAAGTTAACAAATAATACAACGTCTCCATAAAGATAAAATGCTGCTGAATTCATTTTCTAGATCAAAGTGCTGCCAAAACGCGCTGGTTTATGAGAGGACATCTCTCTAATTTCCCACCGCGCTGTTTTAAAACTCCAGTCTAATCGTTGAGACGTCTAATCGCACACATCCCTAGAGGCATCATCCGTATATTTACAGATCTACAGACACCAGTCACATACGCGACTGGAAATGAGGCGTAATAATGAATGAAAGAGACCTGATCTGATTATTTTGAAAACCAGTTTTTATCCCAGAGTCATTACTGCACTCAATATGAACACTTTGAACACACTGTGATCTTCTGTGCAATATGATCGTATCACCTGTGGGCGTAATGTGCAATGTTTTGCGTTATATGTTTTTTTACTTCCTTTTTATAGTCATAATGTATTCATCTTTTGTTCTCATGCTTTTTATTTGGCTCTTTGCATTGGAACGGTCGCCCCCCAATTTCGTTGTACTCGTGCAATGACAAAGATCTATCTATCTATCTACCTACCGACCGACCGACCAACCAGCAATAAGCACATGGCTTTGAGGCTGAAAAAATAAGTTTTAACTGCTGTGAGGTCGTGCGACAAGAACCGCAGTGATTTGATTAAAACCCTGTTTAATTGCAGGTCCCAATCAAAATTGGAACCAGGGTTATGGCAACTACTGGAATCAAGGCTATGGGAATTATGGCAATTATGGTTACAGTAATCAAGGCTATGGGGGATATGGTGGCTATGACTACCCCGGGTACAACAACTATTACGGATACGGTGACTACAACAGTGAGTTGACCCAAATCTCATTATTCCATTTTTTCTCTAAACCCTTTTGAAATGATAAAAATGACTGTAATCAGATTTTGTACCACACTCGTAGATCAATCTGGTGGATATGGCAAGTCGCCACGGCGTGGTGGTCACACCAACAGTTACAAGCCGTATTAACGGAGGAAACTCATCTTCAAGTAGGTATGTAAAGACAGAAATACGCCTCTTACTTTAAACTTTAAAGTAGTTATATTTAATTTGCTGTTTGGTAACATTATGTATAATTTCCTCTTGTAAATTTCTTTTTCTCAGCACCCTCAAGTGCTTTACAGTAGTGGTAACATAGAGGCTACACTCTGTGGCGATTATTTTAACAGCCGGCCTTCTGCTGCCTCTTTTGCACCTTCTTTTTTTTTTTTTTTTTTAACTGTAAAGTTAACAGGTAAAGTACTGCTACTACAGTAAATGGATGCCAAAGTTAAGGATGTGCAAGGAAACAGAAAAGGAAGTATGTTGTCTCCTAACTCTGACATACCTTGTTTGTACCTGCCAGCGGAGCTTCCTTGCAGGCCATGAGCTGACTCCCAGATACTCTCAGGGCCCGCTCAATGCGGACCGGGTACGAGAAGCATACGCTCTCGAATGCTGCCATTTGGTATGGTCTTACAACATCCTGTATCAGCATTTCTAAACTAAACAATATGGGACACGTCCAGCTTTGTCATCTTTCTTTCCATTTTAATTTCTTTGCAACTGTTTGTAATGTAAAACTTAAAATATACACATGTAATTGTCATTTTTTCCAGGCCCTTACTCCCCCACAAGTAATGATTATAAATATGAAAAAATAACTATTTGCTTTTCAAAGGATACGTACAGCTTTCTCTGGACTTTCCAGTTCCTATTGTTAATTTATATGCATTGCTAATCTTATCTAAAATGCTTGTTTCTTTATTTAGCTCTTGTAGGCAGTAGTCCATGAGCTAAAACCTGGTTCGTATTTGGACAAGACTGTGTTGGGGGCATAAAGTGCTTTTACTTTGTGTAAATGTATTGCTCTGTTTTGTGTTACTCACAGCGATGGAAAAGACTCCTCTTTTGTTAATTTTCCTGTAACAAATTTTCCCTTTTAATAACCTTTTGTAAAACAAGACGTTTCCAGCATGTAATGCTTTCTTTAATGTGTATTTTTTGACCAATCGAAGGTTTCTTTCATTTAGTATTTTGACGTCTTCGATTTATTGCACCTCAGGATTTCTAGCTTATGGACTAACTGTTTGTTTTTTAACTGTAAAAGTGTTAAAATAATTGTTCTCAGTTTGTTTTTTCTTATGTTTTTAAAACATTGGACATTATAAACACGGGGGATTCCTGTTAATTTTGTGATATGACAGTTTTTTATTCATCTATAGCTGATTTGTTTTTGTTTGTTTCCCATAGGTGTCAGAGTGATGACAGGCGGCAGTGAGCTGGTGGAGCGTTGGCCAGACAGATGATGGTTCCCAGCAAAGATCACTAAGCTGATTGTTAAAACAAAACGAAGAGCACTTTGACCTACAGAACAGTTCCTCCCATATTTACCCGAGTATTTGTTGTATCTTAAAAACGTTTTGGTGTTTTGCATTTATTTAGATTGCTGCAGAGTTTGAGCAGCTTGCGTTCCTCATCCCTCCTTGTTTTTGTATTTAATGTTCTCAAATGCTATTTGTGGATTTGCTTCATTTATTTCATAACTTAAATATTAGCTTGGTTGCAACAGATCACACATATATCCAGTTTTGTGGTAGTGAAGAATGCCTGAAATACGTTGTTGCAGTTTATCCTCTTTATCATAGTCATCAGTCATATATTACATATGTTATTACAGAGTTTGACAGTCATAAACACACAGTATATACAGTTAATTGGACATGAAATGCGAAAAAATAAAAATAATAAATGCTCATTTGGATTTGTGATCCTTTGTGAAATATTACAAGTACGTGTTCATGACTGTTGGAGTGTTCAAAGAAGTATTTCAGCCAAGTTTATGACAATTTGCACGTCTGAATTTGAAACTTTACGGCAGAGAAACTGAATCAGTAAATCACGTATCCTTTGAATTTCCATAAATATATCTTATCTGTTTGAGCTGAAATGATCAGAGACTCTCATGAGAGCAATTAAAAAGCCCAATAAAAGAGGGGTGAGCTTTATACGCTGTCGTCATTGTTTTCAGTCCTGAGCTGGTGAAGGAGCACAGATCGGATTTTAAATAACACCCGTGGCGAAGAGGATGATGAGGACGACGATGATCACCACGATCACACCAATTATAATCATCATTTTAATGTTCTTCCACCAATACTTCCTGGCAACCCGCGTGGATGTTCTCTGGAACGAGTCAGCCTGAAAAGAAACATAAAGGAAACCTGATAAAACACCAGTGATGGAAGAAGTACCCAGATCCTTTTACTGAAAGGGGAACTCCACTAATTCTACATAATAGTTTTCATAGGTCGTGCAAATGAAAAAGAAAGATGAAAACTGCCTTGTGATGTGAAGGGGAAAAAAGCCTTTAACTTATTATAGTGACATACTTTCCTGAAATAATGACCTGGTATGGCAGAGTTAAAAGAGACATTCTCAAAATAATGACGCAATATCTCAAAATAATAATTTAGTATTGTAAAATTAAAAGAAACTTTTCAAAATAATGATCCAGTATCTCAAAATAATGACTTGGTATTGCTAAATTATGACATTATCTTAAAATAATAATTAAGTATTGCTAAATTAAAAGAAACTTTCTCAAAATAGTGACATAGTGTCCCAAAATAATAACGTAGTATCGAAATAATCGTGATAACGTAAAAATAAAAGGCACTTCCTCAAAAAAATGACGTAGCATCTTGAAATAATGACGTGGTATCACAAGATAGAAATAAACTCTTAAAATAATAACATAGTTTCTTGAAATATTGACGTGGTATTGCAAAATAGAAAGAAACGCTCTCAAAATAATTACATAGTTTCTCTAAATAATGACGTAGTATCTCGAAATAATGACGTCGTATCCCAAAACAATAACACAATATGTCAAAATAATGATTAAGTAACAAAAAATTAAAAGAAACTTTCTCTAAATAATAACGTAGTATCTCGAAATAATGACTTGGTTTCAGAAAAAATTAAAATAAACTTGGTCAAAAAATTGACTCGGTTTCGTAAAATTGAAACGTAATCAAAATAAGAACACAATATCTCGATATTTTAATTAATACAATTAAAAGAAACTTCATCAAAGTAATGACAAAGTAAGTGTCTGGAAATAATTACTTGGTATCACAAATTAAAAAGAAACTTTCTCAAAATAGTGACATAATGTCCCAAAATCATGATGTAATATCTCAAAACAATGACTACAAGGTACGGCAACCTTAAAAGAAACTATCAAAATAGTGACTTGAAAATGAAAAGAAACTTTCTCAAAAAAATAACAGAGTATCTTGAAATAATGAAGTGATCTGACAAAATTAAAAGAAACTTTAAAAGAATCTTTGTCTAAATAATGACTCAGTTTTGCAAAATTAAAGGAACTTTCTCAAAATTAGGACACAATATCTCAAAATATTCACTCAGTATCACAAAATTAAACGAAACTATCAAAGTAATGACACAGTGTCTTGAAATAACAACTTGATATCGCAAAATTTAAAGAAACCATCTCAATATAATGACTATCACAAAATAATGATTTAATATCTCAAAATAATAATTGAGTTTCACAAAATAGCAAGAAACTTTCTCAGAATAGTGTCATAATATCCCAAAATAATGATGCAATATCTCAGAGTAATGACTTGGTACGACAAAATAATGACTAATCTCAAATAATGACTCAGTTTTGCAACATAATGAGAAACTTTAAGAAAAAAAAATGACATTAGCTTAAAGCAATGACATAATATTTTGAGATACTAAGTAATTTCAAGATTATTAAAATATGATTTTGAGACATGTTCCTAATGTCTGGCAATATGAAGTCAATATTTTGTGATAAGTGAGTCATTATTTTGAGAACGTTTCCCGTTATAATGACCAACAGGATTTATTTTTCCCATCACATTGGCAGCAATGGGCTTCCATACTAAGGAGTATCACTGCACATGGGATAAAAGTTTTATAGAGCCTTAAAGGAACACCTCACTTATAAAATGATCTTTAGTAAATTAGGTAGTCCTGCTGTGTTACCTTTAACTTATAAAGATAATGTTTATTTTGCACGCCTCCACTGAAAACAGCAAAGATATTGATTAATTAATTGACTGGTGATCATGTTTAACAACAGCAAAACTATATTAAAACATCTGTTTACATACTCTGACACAACTCATGCAGTATAATCCGAGTGTCACTTAACCAGGTGTATGCTCAGTACTTTTTTACACATGCATTTTCACTAAATAACCTAAATATTGGAGTCTGGCTTTGAAGAGAGTATAGATAAGTTTCACTTCAGTATTTAAGTGAAAATGCATGTGTCACCAGATGAATCTGAGGGGTCGTGAGATTAATAATTGGTCAGCAAGACAAAAACACAAAGTTCTGATACACAAATTCATTTTCGTTTGTTGGACGTTTCTGTATTATTTGAAATATTGTTAAATATTTTGTTTAGTTTGACCTCTTTGGGCCTCAAACAGTTTATTTACATGAACTTATCTGGGAAGTTCAAAGGGGAAATGTCTCTCTGATGAACTCATAACATGACAAAGGGCCCCACATAAGCATCGATTTTTTTTTGTCACAAGGCAAAAAGGTTCGAAACGACTGTATTTTATCAGCTTGTGGTGTGTTTTTTAATGTGAAATCTTAATCTGAAAAGTATGGCAAGTAAAAAAAAGTACAATATTTCCCTCTGAAATGTCGAAGAGTAGATGTATAAAGTAGCAGAAAATGGAAATAGTTAAGTAAAGTATCTGAAAAATTGTACTCAAGTACAGTAAAGTTATTTTCTACTAATGTAAAACACATTTTTCAAACAGACTTGTTGCTTTAATGAAAACCTTATCAATAATCACGGGGTCAAGAGTTCACACTGTGGGCCGCCATCATTATCAGATACTTACGGAGGCCTGCAGGTCGTCAGTCTTGCCGATGAGATCATCTAGTCTGTCCCCTCGCTCCAGCACTTTGCTGATGTTGTCTTTCAGGATAACTTTCACCTCGTTGACCTGACCTTGTACCTGGTCGAGTTTGGCCGACGAGCCAGGGGCCGGCGACTGAGAGGTTGTGTCAGCCTGAGAAAAATATGCAGGGAGGGAAATTGTTCTATTTTTAGTCAGAAACTAAACCATGGCACCACCAGTGAACCACACTGAAAGTGAAATGAAGGCACAGAAACCTCAAGTCACAATTGTAAATGACCAAATTTCACTTCTCACAAATGTGTTAACCTCTAAAACCCATCAGACGTGTCAATGTCAGCTCACACTTTGCTGTTAAACGTTGTTCAAACTCCTCACAGATCTTTGTTTTAAATTCTAGTAGAGATTCCAAAGTTACTAAAAATGTCAAATAATTTTGGGGACAAAAATAAAAAAATGTTATGTACAAGACATCAAGAATATTTCCATTTAATGGGGTCTTTGGGTTGAATATTTGAGCTGGTGTAATCCTCACATTCTGTAGCTTCAGTGAACAGTTGGAACAAGCTAACGTAGAATAGATGTGACAGTACGTTTCCATGACACTAGAGAAAATAGATTTTTTTTGTGTTAGCTCCACTAAAACTGGACTTTTAAAATACATGTAGGATAAACATGATAGTGCAACTGAAATCGTACTAAATCTGGCCGAGGCGCTCTGAGCATGCTCCACAGGCTTTGACCCTGAAGTCCAATAGTATTAAATGCGTAAGAGAAGAAGAAGCCGGTAGCAACATGGAGAAATCTACATCCAGAGCCGTGACGTTTTGGACGGACCAAATGTACAGAGCTGTAAAGTTGTCCACCATGGTAGCAGTTAGCAGCTAGCTAACTGTAGCTAACTTGTTTGTCCATTGTTTGGTCTGTGACGTAATAGGTCAACAGGAAAAAGGTCCAATACTAACAAGTTGAAAGGGGGCATATCTCCACCTATCGTAGAGGAGTCGCACATACTTGGCTCAATAAATGGATTCCCCTCCCGTGCTTGTATACTGGGACAAGGACAGTAGGCCAGTTAGATGTCCTCGTCCAGCTGGGACTGTAGCTCCACTTCACTGTGACTGGAAACGTACTGATTTTCATTTAGTAAAGAATAACATTTGTCCAATCTTAAAGGGTAACTTCTGCTATTTTCTCGTGTTTTTGTGTCTAAGTAAGGCAAGTAAAGGTTGCAATGTAATCACTTACCATCAAGTTACGTCCATTAAAATGTTTGTTTTTGTCACTGACAGGCTCAGATTGTTACTCTAAGTGTCTGACAACATTATGAAAGGATCCCTACAGAGATAGAGCTTTGTGTTAAAGAGTAAGATCCTTTTTGTTTAACCCAAAACAGCCCTGAAATCACCATCACCAAACCCACCAGACTCCATTTAAATAACAGTAATTTTATCATCATATAACACACTTCATTCAAAGTTGATAGAAACAAAATAAAACTCACAGAAACCATCTTGGTTCGTCTATTCTCTGTTCCAACAATCACCAACTCTGGTTTGGTTTAAATTAACCCTTAACTCACCCAGTTAGATGTGACAACATGCTGCCTCTATATACACTAAAATTAGTCTTTATTTAAATGGAGTCTGGTGGGTTTGGTGATGGTGATTTCAGGGCTGTTTCTGCTTAAACTAAAACGTCTATTTCTGTAGGGATCCTTTCCATAATGTTGTCAGACACTTATAATAACAACCTGAGCCTGTCAGTGACAAAAACAAGCACTTTTAGTGTGCAAATGCCCCAAGTGGTTACATGTGGTTCTGTTTTGTGGCTGCCGGTTGCAGCGGTGTCTCAATACTCGACCAGTCCAGGTTGAAACATACACAAGTTACACTTTAGAGCTACATAATGGGAAAGGGGGCTGTTAAAGGGATAGTTTGTTTTTTTGGAAGTGGTGTAGTATGAGGTACTTATCCATAGTCAGTGCATTACATACAGTAAATATCAGTCAGCACGCCTCCAGTTTGGAGAAGCAGGCTGGAGTCTGACAGAGAAGCTAAGCTATTTACTCCTGTGGAGGGGTCAGCAACTAAATGTACTTTAGCCACCTAAGAGAATCAATATCAATTTAAGTGTATGCTATATTTAGACTGTTTGCATCACTTTACCCTGCTGTCAGACAGCCCATTTCGACTGGGAAGGTGTTCAGTTCCCCATCGATGCTCTTGTCAAAGCCACCAGACTCTATTGAGAAAAACAGTAATTTTATCTCACTGAACAAGAGAGCTGCTCGTCCCACCGCTGCTTCAATCACTTAGTTCATTTGTGTCATTGTGTGACTTCGGTGAAACTGAACTAACCGTTTTAAACACCAAAGTCACAAAATAACACAAACAAACCAGCTGATTGAAGCGGCAGTAAACCAGCAGCTCCTGTGTTCAGCAATGTTAAATCACTGTTTTTCTCAATGGAGTCTGGCTTTGAAGAGAGTGATGTAACAGCTCCATTTTCTCACTGGAAATCACTGTCTGACATTAAAGTAAAGCAGTGAAAACACTCTAAATATAGTGCAAACTGAAACTGATACTGACTTTTATAGGCAGCTGAAATATGTTTTTGTTGCGGAGCTCGTCCACAGCAGTACATTGCTTACTTCCATGTCGAACTCCAGCCTGCTGTAGGTAATACACTGACTGTGTATAAGTACCTCAAACAATGACACTTAGAAAACATCTGAACTGTCCCTTTAAGAGGTTTAAAGAGGTTAAACTCCAGCAGCGGTTGTTTTTTAAAGCACAACTTTATTGTAAGACTAAATGCGTGTGGCCGTCATCAGGGATGTTAAAAGGTTAACAGGAAAAGAGCGCTATCAGGTGTGAGTCAGTTTACAGAGGCCTGTGTGTGTGTGTGTGTGTGTGTGTGTGTGTGTGTCACATGAAAACCTCAAGCACAAAGTAAACCTGGTAAACACAAAGTGCGACATGGATCAACCTACAGAGATGATTTTAGATGATATCAAGATGAAAAACAATCGATTATATTTAAAATATGTCAACATTTAACTTAAATTTAAACTGGGGTGTGTAAAAAGTCACCACTCACCATAGCAGCTCTGTTTCTCAGTCACAACCAAAATATAAAAACAAAAAGCCTCCACAAAGTTGTCTTATCCAGTCCTGCTGCTTACAACAAACAAACACAGATCTGAGCTTCTTCTGACTGTATGAAGTCACTCACTGAGAGCTGAAGGTTGCACCTTCTCCTTAGTTACTCATTAACCGCCTGTTGCCTCAATCAAAGTCTCATTGGCTCAACAGGAACCGGTCTCCGTCGCCACAAAGACCTCTAGTCGGATCATGAACATGCAGTACTTTCATTTCCTGCTTTTCATGAACTCTGCTTCCACACATTCATTGACTATTTTTATACCTGTGGTTTAGTTATTGAAGACAATAAACAACACATTTCAGTTTAAAACATGTATCTTAAGTTCTGTGTGTGTGTTTACATACCATCAGCTGCTTTACAACGAATCCAGACCGGTGTTGAGCAGATGTGTCAGGGCAAAGGGCTCTGCTTTCAACAGAGAGATAATTTGCAAGGCAATAAAGCAGAGGTGAAGTCACTGTGTTGCTTCACTTCCTCATCCTGTGTTGTGCAGCTTGTTTCAGCAGCCGCTGACAGTTTGCAAATAGGCTTCATCCAGGCTGTTTGGAAACACGAGGGTAGCTCTGGTCAGCACCCAGATTCAAGAGTTAACACTGTTTCACTTTTTAAACATTTAACGTGATATGTACAAGAAGCACATCTCATTAGTATAAAAAGAAATATGACACCACCTACCAGCAGTCTGTTCCTGTGCTGCCATGATTAGTGCCTCTGTGCTGTCTCTAGTCCAGCGTTTTCAGACACTGGTGAGAATTCTTGATGTCTGCCACTTCTTCAGTCTGTCTGTGGTACATGCCGTGCAGGGGCTTGTCCCTCCATGATGGTTCCTCCTCCTCCTCTGCTGCCTGAGGTATTCACTCAGCAGCTCATCTTTGGGGGCCATCTAAGTGTATGGTCTCAGGGTGCTGGACTAAGTGTACGGTCTCAGGGTGCTGGACTAAGTGTATGGTCTCAGGATGCTGGACTAAGTGTACGGTCTCAGGGCGCTGGACTACGTGTACGGTCTCAGGGTGCTGGACTAAGTGTACGGTCTCAGGGCGCTGGACTACGTGTATGGTCTCAGGGTGCTGGACTAAGTGTATGGTCTCAGGATGCTGGACTAAGTGTACGGTCTCAGGTTGCTGGACTAAGTGTACGGTCTCAGGGTGCTGGACTAAGTGTACGGTCTCAGGGTGCTGGACTAAATGTAGTCTCAGGATGCTGGACTAAGTGTATGGTCTCAGGGTGCTGGACTAAGTGTACGGTCTCAGGGTGCTGGACTAAGTGTACAGTCTCAGGGCGCTGGACTACGTGTACGGTCTCAGGGTGCTGGACTAAGTGTACGGTCTCAGGGCGCTGGTCTACCTGTACGGTCTCAGGGTGCTGGACTAAGTGTACGGTCTCAGGGCGCTGGACTACGTGTACGGTCTCAGGGTGCTGGACTAAGTGTACGGTCTCAGGATGCTGGACTAAGTGTACGGTCTCAGGTTGCTGGACTAAGTGTACGGTCTCAGGGTGCTGGACTAAGTGTACGGTCTCAGGATGCTGGACTAAGTGTACAGTCTCAGGGTGCTGGACTAAGTGTATGGTCTCAGGGTGCTGGACTACGTGTACAGTCTCAGGGTGCTGGACTAAGTGTACCGTCTCAGGGTGCTGGACTTGGGATGAAACCCTTCATGCACTGTGAGAAGCTTCCTTGTCTTGATATCAGCGGCCTCTATCTCCTCCTTTGGCAGCTTATTAAACCAGCAGAGTATCTGATGACTGGCAGGGCGTACGTGTTGATGGCTCGGACCTTGTTCTTTCCGTTCAGCTGACTTTTCAGGACCTGCCTTACTCTGTGTAGGTATTTGTAACTGTGCTGAACATCTGCAAAGCTGCCTTCTGGTTCTGATCATCTTCCCTCTCTTGGACGCACCCTACCATACTTATCTAGTCCAAATGACATCCTGATGTCATTGCTGTAGCAAGTAGCATAAAGTTAACACGGAAGTAAAGTCCACGTAACTCAGAGTTGTAGCTGAGTACAATACAATATTTGTGTAAATGTACTTCGTAGTCAAGAGGTTATCTTATTCATTAATCAGTCACATAAACCCTAAATCCATATATAGATCTTTTAGAGAAGAAAAGAAAGAAATGCCTCTGTCAGTACTGCAGATTTACTTCCCTGATAAAGAGGATCTGGCCATGAGTCACTAACTGAACTCTGGGAGTGTGCTGCACTTTGGTGAGTGCTTGCCAAATACTAACGATGTTGACATATGATTACTTAAAGTCAAATTAAGAATATATAAATGACCGTACTATTACCTGAGATCATCGAGACCAATGGTAAAGACAAACAGTGCAGTATGTAACCTTCCACGCTGGCTGTGCCTTATAGAAGTAATCATAGTAATGATGGACTTTGTACAGTTGGAACATTTAGCGTTGATACAACTCAGTGAAGTAACACAGAGGTATTAAGATATTATAAACCAACAGCAGTTAACACAATGCATGAGCACAATGTTCTGACACTGTAGGGTTAAATACAAGGACTGGACACAACAATCACATGTACTAAAATATACTGCGTCATATCCGACTAACCCTGCAATAAATCTCAACTTTTATCAAGTTTATGATGATGTGCTTTTGTTTTGGTTTGTTGTGTTTACTCGGCTCTGTGGGAAGCTGTTCCTGTGACTGATGTTTGTGTCTGTGAACATTAATAACAGCAGCACCTTACATTATATTGCAATTGGTGTTTTTGTCCACAGAGACAAGACAGAGACATCGTTCATTAAAATACAACCCAATAAAACAATAACACCATAAATTATCGCCTCAAAAATGTTCATACAGTTGAATCCATATTATAAATTAAATATAAATTAGTAATTTCATATTTATTATTCTTAAATGGGCCATTCTGTAGGAGTTCCTCTGCTTTTGGTACTTGGCTATATTTTGAAACTTTAAAACTTTAACTTTTTGGAATGTCATAAAAGGATTTATTTTCAAAGGGCGACTTTGTCTATTTCAGTGGACTTTTATTTCAAAACTCCACATTCATTTTTTTCAGGGGACTTAGCTAATTTTTGTCTCATTTGTGGGCTGATAAACAGTAAATCAATCAAATCAATTAAAAAAAAAAATAGACAGGCAGTATCAGAATCAGAAAACTTTCTGAAATAAATTTGGCATTATAAAAAAATAATTAAATGTGGCATTATGAAATAGAATCCACTGAAATAAATAAATGTGACATTATAAAATAAGTCACCGAAAATAAATAAATGAAGTATTATAAAATAACATTCGCTAAATAGATGTGGCATTATTAAAATAAATCCCCTAAAATAAATAAATGTGACATTATAAAATAAATCCCCTAAAATAAATAAATTTGGCATTATAAAATAAATCCCCTGAAATAATTAAATGTGGCATTATAAAATAAGTCACCGAAAATAAATAAATGAAGTATTATAAAATAACATTCACTAAACTAAATAAATGTGGCTTTATTAAAATAAATCCCCTAAAATAAATAAATGTGGACTTATAAAATAAATCCCCTAAAATAGATAAATGTGGCATTATAAAATAAATCCCCTAAACTAAATAAATGTGGCATTATAAAATAAATCCCCTAAAATAAATAAATGTGGACTTATGAAATAAATCCCCTAAAATAAATAAATGTGGCATTACAAAATAAATCCCCTAAAATAAATAAATGTGGCATTATAAAATAAATCCCCTAAAATAAATAAATGTGACATTACAAAATAAATCCCACAATATAAATAAATAAATATAACATTATAAAATAAATAAATGTGGCATTATGAAATAAATTCCCCCTGAAATAAATTAAAATAGTCATGGAAAAATGTTTTAAATTTAAAATAAAACCTATTTATTCATTTATATTTATTTACATGTATTTATTTATTGACTCATTTACTTATTTCAGGTTTATTTATCTTTTTTTCCCACAGTCTTCTTTATTGATTTCATATGTATATCCGTTTTTAAATCATATTTTTTTGTATTTATTTACTTAATATTGACCCAAATGGGACACCGTACCTTGGGGGTGTCCGTGCTGCTGCCTGAAGGACCTGCACTTGTAAACATTCCTCTTTCAGCTCACACAGCTGTCATTAAAGAGCCCAACGAAAGACGAGTAATAAACTGTGTGTATTTATTGGGCTTACATTATTGACTGTTAACGACCACTAATGAAACGTTACATCAGTTACTGCTGTCGGTAGCGTTACCACTTACACCGTTACTTTCCGTAGTTTGCCGTTAAACCCGCCTGTAGTAAATCAAGTTTACTCCGGTTCAAATACCTCAGCCCAGCCTCCAGAGTTGATTATTGATTTTTATAATCAGTGTGGGCGGACATCAAACGGTACTTTAACTTAAAGTGTACCGTCGCCGTTAATTCCGTTAAATTCAACTTGTGCACCGACGGACCGACGAGCTGAAGATGAACCCGAGCGGAGCCCGCAGGGGGAAGACTTTCCTCTTCACATCCGAGTCTGTTGGAGAAGGACACTCCGGTACTGTACCCATCTATCCCTGTGTGTGTGTGTGTGTGTGTGGTGTTGTAGTGCACAGAGTAGTGCTATGTCTGGACATGTTCCCTGTGTGTGCGTGTGTGTGTGTGTGTGTGTGTGTGGTTGTAGTGCACAGAGTAGTGCTCTGTCTGGACATGTTCCCTGTGTGTGCGTGTGTGTGTGTGTGTGTGTGTGTGGTTGTAGTGCACAGAGTAGTGCTCTGTCTGGACATGTTCCCTGTGTGTGTGTGTGTGGTGGAAGAAGTGCTCAGAAATACTTGAAATAAAAGTAAAAGTCCCGAGTTCATCAGGGCAGAAGTATTAAAAAGTAAAACTCATTATGCAGAATGGCTCCCTTCAGACTGTGTGTCATAATCTGATAGTATTTTCTATCATTTTTATCACTAAAGAATACATAACTTAGAGTATTTTAATGTTGTAGTTCATCAATGTGGAGCTAATTTTAAATAATTTCTGTAGCTACTATTGGCAGTGGTGGATGAAGTACTCAGACAGTGTTGAAGTACTTTGTTACAAGTAAAGGTTCTGCCTTCAAAATCTTACCTTAAAGGAACAGTGTGTAGAAAATATTTTGTGGCATCTAGCGCTGAAAATTGCAGATTGCAACCAGCTGAAACCTCTCCCTTATGCAAAGCGTGAGCTCCTGGTTAGAATTCCTTCAGTGTTAGTTGTTCAGGAGGTTTTAACCAGGAGCTGAATTATCTGCGGAATTCTCCCCCTCTCCAAAACAAACAGACACGGTGGTTAAAAATAGTAAAAACACTGCATAAAGCAGATTCATGTTAAAAATCAGTGTTTTTCTGGTGCTGTTTGGCTCCTCGCAGATACACCACTAGCGCAGAGCCTGCTAATGTGTGCTCACCTTTATTTTCTGATAACTTAAGATCCAGACGTTCAGGAGGTTTTTACCAGGAGCCGAATTATCCGCAGAGGTCTCTTCCTCTCCAAAACACACAGACCCAATGATTTAAACTGGTAAAAATACTGAATAAAGCAGTTTTATGTTAAAATCAGCGTTTTTCCGGTGCTGATTGGCTCCTTGCAGACTTGCCACTAGCCCAGCAACTGCTAATGTGCGCTCACCTTTTTTCTCTGACAGACGTTCAGGAGGTTTTTACCAGGAGCTGAAATATCCACAGACGTCTCTTCCTCTCTAAAACAAACAGATCCAATTATTTAAACCAGTAAAAACACTGAATGAAGCTGTTTCACGTTAAAAATCAGCGTTTTTCCGGTGCTGTTTGGCTCCTTACAAACACGCCACTAGCCCAGCACCTTAATTCTCTGATAACTTGAGATCCAGCCGTTCAGGAGGTTTTTACCAGGAGCCAAATTATAAGAAGAGGTCTCTCCATCTCAAAAATAAACCGATCAGGTGGTTAAAAACAGTGCTGTTTGGCTCCTTGCTGATGCACCACTAGTTCAACACCTGCTAATCTATGCTCACCTTTTATCTCTGATAACTTAAAATCTAGATGTTTTTACCAGGAGCTGAATTATCCACAGATGTCTCTTCCTCTCCAAAACAAACAGATCCAATTATTTAAACCAGTAAAAACACTAAATAAAGCAGTTTCATGTTAAAATCAGTGTTTTTCCGGTGCTGTTTGGCTCCTTGCAGATGGGCCACTTGCCCAACACCTGCTAACGTGTGCTCACCTTTTTTCTCTGATTACTCTCTGATTCGTTCTTCTTCTCTCTTTGACCCTAAATAACCCTGAAAACATAAAACATGACCTCAGTGTCCTTGATGGAAGCTACGTCCCTGACAACACTGATAATATCTGTATCGTTCTTTCCTTTTAACGTCTCTGACTTTGTGTTCACAGATAAAATGTGTGATCAGATCAGTGATGCTGTGCTCGATGCGTACCTGAGTCAAGACCCGGACTCTAAAGTGGCTTGTGGTGAGTAACATGTCACATATGATGTTTATTTATCATTTTACTTTGATGAGGACTAACTGTTTATCTGGATGCACCAAACTCCTAATATTTACCTACCTACCTACCTGCCACAGGTTACAGCCTGATGATTAGAGGAGAAATGGCAGAGCATAAAGGTCCAGGTGGAAAAATAAAATCAGTCATTCAATTCAATCAATACTTGTTGGAATCTAATCTGTCCAAGGTATTTTGATAACTAATAATTAAACAGCCAATTGTCTTAGACTGCATCAGTGTTTGCTCTTTAGACCAAGGTTCAGCTCAGCGTTATCTTGATGCTCATTGGATGCCTTCAGCTCATCTGAAACATTTTGATTAATAGTAAATCCAGTCTTCTTCCACAGACATTCCCCTCATGCCCTCTTCTCTTGACTCAATTAATTTTCTAGGAATCTGCCTCAAAAAGTGCACAAGAATTGAGAGTTTTAGAAATGTACAAAATGCACTCAGTAAAATATTTTGTTCCAAGTGCCTGAGTCGTGTTTCTGTCTGTTAAAAACATCTCGTTACAGAGTGTGTGGCGAAGACGGGCATGATTCTGCTGGTTGGAGAAGTGACGTCGAAGGCCATCGTTGATCTCCAGTCAGTAGTCCGAAATACAGTCAAGAAGATTGGTTATGATGACTCGTCAAAAGGTGGGATTCTTATTCAGTGACTGAGTTTGTGTGTCATTTTCTGGGGGATGTTTAGTTAACGAGTCCCGACTTGTGCTTTGCAGGTTTTGACTATAAGACCTGTAACGTGCTGCTGGCGCTGGAGCCGCAGTGTGTGGAGATCACCGACTGTGTGTTTGAAGGCAGAGATCAGGAGGACATCGGTGCAGGAGACCAGGTCCAGTAGAACATTTCACCACCTGGATTCAGAACTGATTCATGTTGTAAAAATGGTTGTGAAAAATCATTTTGGTAAATGAACCGACAGTTTTCAGTAGAGTCAGTGACTGTTGTCATTGATTGCCCTTTGTTTTAATTGGCTACTTCATTTTTATTGAACCCTTTGAAACCTGAGCTAATTGGCTTGTTTGTTTTTTTTAAAATTAATTTAAAATATGGGAAGAAGGCGATGAGCATCAGAAAAAGAAATTACCCAAAAATTAATATTAAAAAATAAATTTAAAAAAAGAGAAAGAAAGACAGTTAAAAACAAACAAATGACCTGGAAAGAGTGCTTAGAAATTATAATAATTCTGTAACATAATTTGAAAATGTAATAATTATAAAAAATATATAATAAAAAAATACTAGAATTTATCTTTAAAATATAATAAAATAAAAAATATAAAAAATATAAGAAAAAATTATAAATATCGTTTTTCCCCAGCTTTTCCTATTTTTTTTTAAATAATTTTCTAAACCTGTCTTTTTTTTGCAATTTGAAATGTGCCAAGTAACAGCCATGTTTGTGTTGATAACGGTTAGCAAGACGAGAGATGTAGTTCAGTAAGCGGTTTCACATGACAAACCTGTGAAAAACTGTGACTCTCTTGATTTGCAGAATCATTTTTTAAATTGACAAATATCATCAGTGTAATTCATGGCACAATTCAAACAGGATCAAAAAATGATGTATTTATTTCTCCTAAATCAGGTCCCATGGGGTGCACCAGAACAGGAGGGACTTTGCCCCCCTGTTTCTAAAAACTATTTCTACAGCCTGAACTGTAATTAGCATTGTGTGTTTTTCTAAGCCTAATTAATTTATGTAAAACTTCCATGTCTACTTTTTCCCTCTTTAATTGATAGTCAGAGTCATGGCACTCAGGTCCCTTCAGGACGTTTTCTGCAGGTACTCACCAGGTGTTAGATGAGAAAATGTAAGTTTAAAATGTCATTTTAGAAATTTTTAAACAAAGTAGATGACAATTTTTTTCTGAAAAAATATGAGTAGAGTATTTTTATGTCTCAAAACATGTCTCAAAAGGTTCTTTGGGTATTATTTGAATCAGTGGAATACAGTTCATTGAGGTAACTCAGGTTGAGTCTGCACTGAAGCAACAAACACTGGAGAATACTCTCTTAAAGGGACAGAGACATTTTGACAAGGCCAGAAACATTAAAGAGGGGGTTTGTTATTTTATCCTTTATCATTTAAAATAAAGATAAGAACAAAACTTAAAGAAACAGCTTGGATGCAGGGAGTTTTGTTGAGCATATACATTGAATTGATATGAATAACTTTAAGGTACTTTAAAGGGATAGTGCACCCAAAAATGAAAATTCAGCCATTATCTACTCACCCATATGCCGAGGAAGGCTCTGGTGAAGTTTTATGGGATGGGAAGGGATGTCCTCACATCCCTTGCGGAGATCGGCAGGGGGAGCGGCTAGCACACCTAATGGCAGACGGCGCCCCAGACTAACGTCCAAGAACACAAAATTGAATCCACAAAATATCTCCAACATGCTCATCCATAGTGATCCAAGTGTGCTGCAGCCCCGACATAAAAAGTTGTTTCGAAAAACGTCATATGAATTCTGTTTTTAGCCTCACTGTAGCCTGTAGCTCTGACTGCCTCTCTGTGCTCCACGTTCACGTGTGCGCGCTCAGAGTGATCGGTGATGCACGGTCTCTGAAGAGCAGCAGTCTCGTCAGTACTGATGTCCAGATTCTCAAGTGCAGGCATCGCCAATTCCCAGTCTGAGCAGCAAAGACTTTCCTCATCCGTTGGCACTGCTTTGCATTTGAAACAATTACACCACCAGGTTTCCAGTGCTCGACTCTGGTATTCTGTGGCTGGCTGAGGCTCATGAGCTGCGGCAGCTGCTTCGTCCAGTAGCCTGAGTTCCGTCCATATACTCGGGCTCAAACAAATACGGCTCAACAAAGAAATGCTGTTCCTCCTCAATTTCAAAGTCTTCAGACATGTTGGGCTGTCCTTTGCTAAAAGACTGTAGTGCAAATTATCTTTTAGCTACTGTGGCTACCGTTGTCTCCCCCTGCGGTGCACGTGTCACGTGATGTAAACATGGGTGAGCAAAGCTCATGCTTTCGCTGGTCTCGCACAAGTGCGCACACGTGAACGCGGAGCACAGAGAAACAGTCAGAGCTACAGGCTACAGTGAGGCTAAAAACAGAGTTCATATGACATTTTTCCAAACAACTTTTTATGTCGGGGCTGCAGCACACTTGGATCACTACGGATGAGCATGTTGGAGATATTTTGTGGATTCAATTTTGTGTTCTTGGACGTTAGTCTGGGGCGCCGTCTGCCATTAGGTGTGCTAGCCGCTCCCCCCGCCGATCTCCACAAGGGATGTGAGGACTCTAAAACTTCACCAGGGCCTCCATCGGCATATGGGTGAGTAGATAATGGCTGAATTTTCATTTTTGGGTGCACTATCCCTTTAAGTGCACACTGTGAAGCTGCATTATCCAGTAAAATACAAGTATTCAGGACGTGGTGTCGGCAGATACTCAATATTAATTTGATTGGGATCGGGGTCAAAAATAGATTGAGGTGTGCCTGTTGTGCAATGTTGGGAGTCATGAAACACAAATATCATTTGTTTTGGTCATAAACCACCTTGAAATCTTTAATCTACTGGTGGCACTAGATGAAAAGTTTGAGGACCAACAAAGTGGTGGAGAGATTTTGTAATTCCTCCAGCTTAAGAAAAATTCATTTACAAAATAACATTCAAAAGCTCTTTTTTAAAATTGTATTTACTTAAGTTTAATTAATTGTAAACTTTTGCTAACGTTACTGCTCAGACTGTTTCCATCTTTATCGAGCTGCTTGTCTTCTCAGGGTTTGATGTTTGGCTACGCCTCCGATGAGACCGAGGAGTGTATGCCCTTAACCATCCTCCTGGCTCACAAGCTCAACTACAGGCTGAAGGAGCTGTCACTCAACGGAGAGTGTCCGTGGATACTGCCAGACTCCAAATCACAAGTGAGACACTTCAGAAGACAAACGAAAAGGGGGGATCACGTCGTTCTCTCCGCTCATTTCCTGTTTTATAAATAAATACACCCCCAAAAATTCTGCTGTATCTTCTCTGTGCGGTTGGTTTCTATATCTGCCCTTTTGTCTGCAGGTCACGGTGGAGTATAAAGACAACATGGGCGCCATGGAGCCTCTGCGTGTCCACACTGTGGTCATCTCAGTACAGCACAGCCCAGATATCTCCCTGCAGGAGATCAGACGCCATCTGATGGAGAAGGTGGTGAATGTCGTCATTCCCGCCCGGTACCTGGACAACAAGACCATCTACCATCTGCTGCCAAGTGGGAAATTCCTCATTGGAGGTCCACAGGTGAGTGCGGACTGAACCACAGAGGGAAGTGTAATAAAAATAAAAATATGATTAAATGTGTGGGCAAGCAGGAGCTGATGATTTTGTATCACCAGGGTGATGCAGGACTGACAGGGCGTAAAATCATAGTGGACACGTATGGAGGATGGGGTGGGCACGGAGGAGGGGCGTTCTCTGGAAAAGACTACTCCAAAGTGGATCGTTCCGGAGCGTATGCGGCACGCTGGGTCGCTAAGTCTTTGGTCAAAGCTGGACTGTGCAGGAGAGCCCTCGTTCAGGTGAGGACGTTTATGAAGCTGCACTTGTTACTCCCTTCTTGTGTAATAGCCCTTAAGCTAACACTACTGTGCATTGTTTTACTTTTATTTTCAAAAGAGGATAAAACCATTTTTGGACGTAATAGTAGAAACAAAATCTAAGGTGGAGCTGTGAACACTGCAGTCTGATTGGTCAGTTAGGGTCGGGTCAGGATCAGGATTTTCTGATGACAGATCAATAATGACTCAAAGTGTTGATATATCTGTGTTTAGATCTCGTATGCGATTGGTGTGAGCCACCCACTCTCCATCTCAGTGTTTCACTACGGCACATCGAACAGGGACGAAGACGAGCTGCTGCAGATAGTCCAAAAGAACTTTGACCTGCGACCTGGGGTCATCGTCAAGTATGTCGAGTTTTCATTAGCCCAAACGTCATTACGTGTTTTTATGTCAATATCTGACACTGTGATATCAACTTCTTTTAACAGAGAGCTGGGTTTGAAGCGGCCGATCTACCAGGCCACCGCCTGCTACGGTCACTTTGGCAGAGAGGAGTTCCCCTGGGAAAAACCAAAGTCTCTGGTGTTCTGAGTTTAACGTGGTCGATCACATTCCAGTCATGTCTGAATAATCAGTCGTTAAACAATCAAGAGCCACAGAATCCATGTATGTGAACATAAATGTCTTTGTCTGAACTGTAAAGGCAGTGGTCAGTGCCTTTGTTCAAAAATTATGATTTTTAACTCATGATTGAGATAATTTCCTGTTTGGAAACTGTAGTTTTGTTTAAAACAAAAATGATTATGCAATAAATGTGTTTTTTATTTTGGAGTATTGTGTGAGAACTGTCAGGTGCAGTCAGATTTATAACAATCATGTATTTTGGTCATTTTTAATAAATAATATTTGGTGAACAAAACATGCGTAAGACTTCCTCGAGTACTTCATTTCGTTTTAAATATTAGGTGCTTTGATTTTACTTTTAGTTACTAAAAGTGGCAACTCAAGAAAATGTACATAGTTACTTTTCACCTCTGCTACTTTATACTTTTACTCCATGACATGTACTTGACACCTTTATTTACTGAGCAGAATCAGATTATTAACATGAAATTTAAGCCACCCAGCAGTATATAAAGTAATAAAAATGAGCCCCACTTTTACCAGCTGTATCATTAAGTGATAATTACGTTCATGCATCGATAACTATAATCAAAGAATATATATTATTCTGAAATAGGCCACTCTGCATAATTATATTTGGTACTTTAACTATATTTTGATGCTAATACATATGAACTTTTATTTTAGTAAGATTTTGAGTGCAGGACTTTTACCAGTGACAGTATTTCTTCACTGTGGTGCTGCAACTTTTACGTTAGTAAAAGATCTGAGTTCTTACTCCACCATTGATAATATATATGTGACAAATATTTACTTTATTAAGGTGAGTTTTTTTTTTTTAATTTATTTTGCCTTATTTTATTTACTTTGTTACATTTTACTTTGTTTTGTTTTATGTTTAGTTTTATTTTATTTTGCTTTATTTTACTTTACTTTTTTGTATTATGTTTTATTTTGCTTCATTTTATTTTACTTTTTTAATGGTATTTAATTTTATTTTGCTTTATTTAATTTGACTTTTATAATGGTATTTTATTTTATTTTGCTTTGTTTTATTTTACTTTTTAAATGTTATTTAATTTGATTTTATTTTGCTTTATTTTATTTTACTTTTTTTTAATGTATTTAATTTTATTTTTGCTTTATTTTATTTTACTTTTTTAAATGGTATTTAATTTTATTTTGCTTTATTTAATTTGACTTTTATAGTGGTATTTAATTTTATTTTATTTTGCTTTGTTTTATTTTACTTTTTAAATGTTATTTAATTTGATTTTATTTTGCTTTATTTTATTTTACTTTTTTTAATGTATTTAATTTTATTTTTGCTTTATTTTATTTTACTTTTTAAATGGTATTTAATTTTATTTTTGCTTTATTTTATTTTACTTTTTAAATGTTTGATTTTATTTTGCTTTATTTTATTTTACTTTTTTAATGTATTTAATTTTATTTTTGCTTTATTTTATTTTACTTTTTTTAATGGTATTTAATTTTATTTATTTTTACTTTTTAAAATGGTATTTAATTTGATTCTATTTTGCTTTATTTTATTTAACTTTTTTAATAGTATTTAATTTTATTTTGCTTTATTTTATCTTTGTTTTATATTATTTTATTATGCTTTATTTTTCTTTACTTTGTTTTGTCGTATGTCTTTTTGATTTAAATTTATTTTATTTTGCTTTATTTTATTTTATTTTATTTTATTTTATTTTATGTTACTTTACTTTGATTTATTTTATTTTTGTTTAATTTTATGCTGTTTTCGCATTTTGTTTTTATGTTGTATTTTATTTGATTTTGCTTTATTTTACTTTGTTTTGTTTCATATGTTTTTTTTTGGTTTTCTTGTTTTGCTTTAGTTTTCACTCCTGTTTTCACCCCTGACAGAGCCCTGTGCTAACGTCACCTGCCACTGGATGGAGTCACAGTTACAGGTTACACAACATTTTTACAGGAGGTGGAAAAACATGGTGGAGTCGATGGAAAGTTGAGCTGCTGTCACTTTATGTCAAACTTTACATCCTAACAGGAAGGAAACAACCTTTTAATCTCAGAGTAACTTTGACTGTAAAGAGTCACAGAACTGTAACACACTGTACAGTGTGTGTGTGTTTCACAGCTGAGGACAGGGAGGATAAACAAAGGAGGAGCTGTGCACCAATCACAGAGGCTGAGACAGACGTGCAGTGACGTTACAGTGGTTGTGATTGGCTGAAGCAGCTGCAGAGTGCAGACATACACACAGGGGGACAGCCTGGTGTGTGTGTGCTGCTGTACTTCCCTGTGCAAACTTCACGACTCTTTAAATGAGCCTGTGACCGACAGGGTCGCTGCTAAAATGCTGCCACACGTCATGTGTCTGGATTATTGCTCTGCTGTGTCACACTGAGCTGGGTCCGTCTCAAACAACCTGCTTTTTTAAGGACCCAGGCAGCAGAGGAACACACGGGGTGTGTCTGGACATTTTCAAAAGAATTAAACTTTTTATGCTGCTTTTATTTTGCTCTTTGAAGTGAAAGGAAAGTTTGAGCTGAGGAGGAACCAGAGCGGCACCATGCCGGGGAATGGAGGAGTGTACGCGGTGAAGAGGAGGAAGAAGCCTGTCCAGAAAAGGTCAGATTTTATATTTAAAACATGTTTTAGTGTCAACTCAGGCTATGAAACAGGCCTGAGCTCTGTGCACCGCTGGAGGGGTTAATACGGGTCATTACCAGCGGATCAATCAGTCATCAGCACCGTCATAATTAATGAGTAATTGTTATTAGTAGAGATGCTGCCAAGCTACTTACACTCACCTCGTGTCTCCACCTGGAGCCACACAGGTTGTTGTTTTAGTTTACTTCAGTGATTTATGATTTCCGGGACAGAGTAAGGGGGGTGGGCAGGTAGGTAGTCCACCTGCAGCAAGTGTCACGCGAAGGTGATGACGTCAAGGCCAGATAAGGTGAGACGGGCAGGTGATGGTGGGAGAAATATTTGTACTTACTGAAACTTGGTGCATGTAGAAATACAAGTAAATACAAGTTTAAGTACTGCATTCAAAATTGCATCAATCAAACAAATTTTATTTATATAGCACACACACACACATAAACTGATGTACGTTATCATAAGTAGGGAAACACCAGAGGCAAGATAAAAACCTTTATAAAAAAAAAAAAAGTAAATAATTAAGTAACGAAATAGAAGAATATGCAAGCTAAAAAAAAACCTAAAAAATATTAGTAAAAATAAATAAATAAATACAAAAAAACCATAAATACAAAATTTCAAAAAATCAAAGTCAACATTTCAATGTGGGCCCTGTGTCGTTAGTAAATGAGCTGAAACTGGGCCCAATATGGGATCGTCCATGAGTTCCGTAATCGCCCCCATATCAGTTGCTCACACAGGTGGGTTAACCCAAGTGGGCCCTACATGGGTTATGCTACAGCCACCTGGGTACCAAGTGGGTATGGCCCCAAAGTGGGCATCTTATCTTGGGTAAAACCACCCGTGGGGCCATTATGGATACCTTGGACAATCCCATACAGGGCCTTTTTTCAGCTCATTTACTACTCACATGGGCCCCACATATAAATGTTGTTTAAAGTAATAAAAGTAAAAGTCCTTTTGATGCAGAATGGCCGATATCAGAATGATATATGTTACTGGATTATAAATATTTATGTTCATTATTCGAGCTCGTAAAGCTGGAGCTGATTTCAGTTACTTTATATTCTGACGGGTAGGTTACTCTGCAACAGGGATACTAAACTTGCTTTGCCCAGGGGCCACTTTTGCAAGACAACAGGTGGCTAGGGGCCAGTTGTAGAAGCATGGCACAGGTCAGGTTTACACAGAGGTGTTTCTAGGATTTGAGGACATTAAGGGGCTTAGCCTGGACGTCTGTCAGGGGTCAGGGGGGTCATCCCCCGGCACTCTTAGTAAACAAGCTCTTTGTTGATGCTTTTTATTGCCCAGGCTCCTTATTTATATTAATAAAAAATCCCATCTTGAATCAACTTATTGTCATGGTGAGTTAGAAAATGGTTGGGGGGCCACATGGCACTGTGTCTGGCCTTCAGGCGGCTAGTTGAGTATCACTGCTCTACAATAATAAAGCATAGCTTATCAGTTTATTCATATTTTGTACTAATGATATGATTCTGCAGAGCTGTGATATCGTACTGTGACAAGGGATGCACAATAATATCGGCACGTCATTGGTATCGGCCGATATCAGCTTTAAAATGAACTATCGGGATCAGTCAACATGCTGATAACATCCCCATGTCATCGGTGTCGGTCAATATTGGATTTAAAACGAACTACAAGAATCAGTCAACATTCTGAAATATCGGCTTTAAAATTAACTATCACAATCAATCAACATGCTAATAATATTGGCATGCCATTGGTATGGTCCGATGATGTCAACACACTGACAATACTGGCACATCAGCCAATATCGGCTTTAAAATGAAATATCAGAATTGCCCAACATGTTAATAGTATTGGCAGGTCATCGGTGTTGCCGATATTGGCTTAAAATGAAATATTGGAATCAGTCAACGTGCTGATAATATTGGTACATCATCTGTATCAGCCAATATTGGCTTTTAAATAATTGGATTCAGGGGAAAAGAGTGGATATATCAATAGCAGCATGAGTTATTGGCTAAATAAGTTGTTATATATAAACATATCCGGTAGCAGCAGAAAAAAAAATTTCCAATATTGTGAATCTTTATTTGTGACTTAAGTATCATGATAATATCGTATCAAGGGGCCCCTGATGATTCCCACCTGTACCAGACAGGGTGTACTGTACCTTTAAATTAAATTAAAAGTTAAAGCTGTGTTTGTGCAGTTTTCCAGACATGCAGGTATGCGGGTTTCATACTGAAAGTTTTCCATAACTGAACAAATGCCAGTGTAAGGCTGTGTTTTGCAAAGTATTATACAAACACATCGTCAGGATTGGAGGCAGAACTGTGTGTAATTCCTGGGATTATTACTGAATGAAGTAGCGTCGGGACTCCTGGTGTAATTAGAACAATTGAACTTTAAGTGTAGTTCAGATGTTTCATCCACGACTCTGAAAACAAATTTGACAGATCAGACGATGACACTAAAAAAAGACTCCGCAGATTCATCTGTGCCCACATCTTCACGTCTTTACACCAACGTCCTTTTGTGCCAAATTACCGTCTAAGATACATGAGCTGCCTGTTGCTTGTGTCCAACTTTTGTTTACCACAATGAGGACGGTGATCACAGGCCAAACCTCTGACTCGACAGCTGCGACAGAGTTCCCAACAGAGTCTGTTTTATCTATAATCATTACATTTCTTCAGTTGTCCCTTTATTTCTTTCTCCACTCTGAGTCCTGATGTTTTCCCCCTGACGTTTTACTCTCTCTGTGCTCCTTGTGATTTATCTCCTCATTCCTGCCTGCTTTGTTGTCTCTCCTCTTCCCTCCATCTCTGTCCTCAGATCTGTGTTTAGTCAGGGAGGAATGGCTCACAAGGCCGCTGCATGCCCCGACATGTTGGAGAGGAATTACATTGTGGTAATTTGTAGTAATAAAGGCGCAGGCCAAGTGAAAGATTAACAGATGCATGCCGTCTCAAACTCATGATGTAACTCTACATTCAGCAGCAGTGGGCCCGTCATTATCTCAACAACTGTTTGATGGGCTGCTGTGAAATTTTGTACAGACCTTCATGTTCCCCGGAGGATGAATCCTGCTAAATTTGGTGTTCCTCTGACTTTTACTTTAGTGTCACCATCAGGGCAAATCTTTGATTTGTCAGACTTTGGTTTAAGATGGTCACGAGGCACTTGATAAGGGTTGGGGAAAGATAATGGCGCATTATATCTCACAGGAGTTTTTGCAAATCTCTGGATACCGTCTAGAGATGACCATTTAGGACCAAGCTATTGCCATCAGCCTCAGTTGTACTTTGTGTTTGTGGTGGACACTGTCTTCTGTTGAGTAAATAACTTTTCAAATTTGCAGCTGAAGTTTTGAATCCATATGCAAATACTTTCGGAGTAGTTGATCACTAATGTCATTTTTGACAATAAAGTTTATTGTTCAACGGTAAAATAATTTTTTAAATTTTTTTTTTAATTTTATATACTTTATTAATCCCCAAGAGGAAATTCAGTAACACTAAGTGGAGAGATGTCAGAGTGGGCTGCCCATGACAGGCGCTCCAAGCGGTTGGGGGGTTCGGTGCCTTGCTCAGGGGCACCTCGGCAGTGCCCAGGAGGTGAACTGGCACCTCTCCAGCTACCAGTCCACGCTCCATATTTTGGTCCGGACGGGGACTTGAACAGGTGACCCTCCGGTTCCTAGCCCAAGTCCCTATGAACTGAGCTACTGCCGATAAAATATCCTGCCTCCAGTATGTTTGTCACAAGTATTTGAGGGATAATTGCTTATATATAACTGTATAATCGACCAATATTTCAATATCAGAATTATTATACTCCCCAATATTAGTATCGGCATCGGCCTAAAAAAAGTCCAGTATCAGTTGGGCTCTGTCCACTACAAGTAAGAGTCATGCTTGCAAAATACAACTCAGGAAAAAAGGTAAAAATAATGTAAGCTAAATGTACCATGTACCAATAATATATTTAATGTTTTTAGTCTAAAAAGTAACTAAAGCTTTCAGTCAAATGTAGTGCAAGTAGAAGTATTAAAAGGCATAAAATATATATATATATATGTATTTATACATAAATACTTAAATAATGTTCAAGTATTTCAATATTTTTCCTAAGTGTAGTACTTCAGAAAATGTACCTAGCTACTGTACTTTCCTACACACGTTAGCATGCTAAACGTTAGCAAACGTTAGCATGCTAAACTAGAGTGATGAACAGTAGACTTGCGTAGCATCTTTGTGTTAGCATTTAGCTCAGCCTCACAGAGCTGCTAGCATGGTTCTCAGCCCTACTTGTAGTTTTACAGTAAAAGTTGGCTCTAGCTTGACTTACAGATTATAAGACAGGTTCTTTTTAAAGATGAAGAGAAAATATAACTGATTGAGCTCCATTTTCTATTGTATGGCCTATTTTCTAGCCACAGTGCTGTGTAGCTTAGCACCACAGCTAACCTACTAACCTGCTAGCTATTATGCAGCGAGAGCTCTTCTCCCGCAGGTTTCAATAAATCACACAAGGGCTGTTACTAATGATTGTTTTGGTTGTTGAGGTACTTGCAGATTATTTTTAATTCATTGATTAAACTATAAACATTTAAAAAACTGTGAAAAGTGCTCCAGATGCCTTGATTTGTCCAACAAACACATTCAAACCCCCCAAAATTTAAATTATTTTAATCTTAGACTGAAGAAAACAGCAAATTACTGCAAATGAGATCCTGGAACCATTAAATATTTTGTATTTGTGCTCCAAAAACAACAAGAACAGATTGACTAATTGATTCATTGACTAATCATTTCAGCTGTACTTGTTTAAACTGTACTTTTTTAATAAAACATCACATTTAATAAACTCTTACTGTGTTTTGTATATGAAAATCTTGATCTATAAAGTAACTCAACCTGTATGATAGTAAATGGCACTATATTTTCCTCTCAAGTGTGGTGGATTACAAGATGGTAGGAAAAGTAACGACACAAGTGAAGTACAAGTACCTAAATATGTAAATAAAGTTAAGCAGCACCACAGCTTCCTACTAATTTCCATCTAACTTCGTGGACGTTATTTCAATAATGAAGTCTCAGTAAATCTAATATTTGCAGGTGTTTCTCCCAAACACAGAATGAGTGAGCGTGCTAACTACTGAAACTCTGAGGGTTTTCCAGTCTTGTAATAACACAAGTATGAGACACACTTACAGCCTCTTGAAGCGTCGTTTGATGTGGTCCACATTTTATTTGGGCAGCAGCCCACATCGTCTCTTAGAAATTCAAACACTGGAATTTTTTACCAGAGGTATTGTTTTTCATGACAGAAACAGTCAGTGTGTCAGTATCTCCTACATCTACGCACACTCAGATGTGAAGCTTCTAGGATATGAAAAATGTACCTTTTTACCAAAAACTCCCACACTTTGATTCGAGATGGAAATTCCAGCTGTGTGTTGTCGATCATCAAGCAGAGCAAACATGTTTTAGCAAGCAGGCATCACTCAACAGCTCTTTGTCCCTGTGTGTTGTTTCAGTGTCAAGCCTCCGCCTGTGAAGATCAATCCGTCCAAACGCCACCGTGACCGTCTGAATGGAGAGCTGGACCGACTCACCGAGCTGCTGCCGTTCTCTGAGGAGGTCAGAGGTCGCCTGGACAAGCTGTCCGTGCTCCGGCTCAGTGTGGGATACCTCAAGGTTAAGAGCTACTTCCATGGTCAGTGACCTCATGGTGTCATGGTAGTTGTGGTGACCAGTGTTCATGTACTCAAGTATTGTATTGTACTCATGCTTCTTTCTCCTTCTGCTCCACGACATTTATCTGACAGCTTTAATTACATTACAAATTAATATTTGTGCATGCAAAATGTGAAAATGTACAAGAACATCTATCGACAGGAAATTAAACACCCAATAATTTAATATAGTTTTCATTTTTCATGCAGAAACATTTCATAGGTCCAGCTTCACATATATAAAAAATGCTGCTTCTCCTTTATTTTATTTTTACCTTTATTTAACCAGTAAGTCCCATTGAGATTGAAAATCTCTTTTATAAGAGAGACCTGGCCGAGGTAGCAGCCAATCAGAACACATTAAAATGCAATAAATGCAACATATAATACAAAAATCCACAATAAAACAACAACAGCTTTTCCATCATAGTGGAATGCACCAGTGAATGCACCATTGGCCTTGGCTGGAGGAGGTCTGAACTAGAGTCTGATTTAATTGGTCCTCATGGACTCACCGTAGCAATATTTTCACTCAGCACTACAACCAACTACAACAGTAAAATCCTGCTTTTACATTAATGCATTAGTCATATTAACCTAATTATATAATATATAATAATAAACCAGTCACAGGGGACATTTGTCAGCATTGAGTACTTAAACTTTCAGTTATTTAAAATACATTTTCCTCATTGGGTGGTACAGTGGTGCAGTGGTTAGCATTGTTGCCTCACAGCAAGGGGATTCCTGGTTTGAACCCAGGGTGGGGGTGCTCTTCTGTGTGGAGTTTGCATGTTCTCTCTGTATCAGTGTGGGTTTTCTCCTGGTTCGAACCCCCCACCCTGGATTCGAACCAGGAACCCCCTTGCTGTGAGGTAACAATGCTAACCGCTGCAACACTGTGCCGCTCAGTCTCTGCAAGTTAGCCTCGCGTCACCAGGCTCTTCACGTAAGGAGAAGAGCCTGGTTTCTATTCACTCTGAATTTTGTCTGGATTCTGGTTCCGGTCTAGAGAGCGGATGCGGAATTCACCAAATTCACCAAAGTAAAAGTGTTCACCAAAGTAAAACTTTAAATTCTGGCGCACCATCGATTTGGGGTGATGAGGGGTGTAAGAAAATCGATTAACTTAATGGCTTGGGGCTTTTCTTGTAAATTATATTCTTTAAATTAAAAAGTTTCAACACATTTTTATTAGCTTGGTGCTTTTATTTTGACGGAAACGCGCATCCATCGAATTCCGGATCCTGTCTCACTCGCCCTGGTTCCGGTTCCTTACCAAAACGGCCACTAACGGCCCCAGACTACTGCAAGTACTCTACAAGTCAGACCAGTAACGTTAGCTAGCAAGACTTGCAGTGTGCATGCCAACCACAGAGTGAATACAATAATGGACCTAGCCACTGTGACCTGACTCCTGTTCTGAAGCCTCGGGTTTATTATAGTAACATTTTCAATGCAGGACTCTTACTTGTGGTGAAATATTTTTACAGTGTGGCGTGGCAGTTTTATCTATAAAGCACATTTTATACAAGACGATAAGTTCAAGGTGCTGTACAGAGAGGTTAAGACAACAGAATTAAAATAAAGAAGAAGTATAAACAGTAAAAGAAGGAGCCCAAACATTTAAAACTGTAATAATAATATAATGATAATAAGTCCTCTGGTTTTAAAAACATTTGGTTCAAAGAGAATAAAAAGGTTTTCACTTTGGCTCGTGTAGTATTTGCACTTTTACCCACGTAAAGGATCTGAGTACGTCCTTCACCACTGGAAGTGACTAAGTGTAATAAGGTCATATGAAACTGGTGTGTGAAATATTGAAAGTGAGAGACAGTCTGTGTGGGATCGATGTGTCGGGTGTGCAAATATGCAGCTGCGGACATTTTTGTGGCTGAGCTGTGAGCGTTCGCGGTGTCAGAGAGGGAACCTGACACTGTGAATAATGAATAGTGGCCCTGCTGGGAGGGAAACAGGAGAGTGTGCTGCAGGGCAGATGGGAGTCTATGCAAAGGAACATGAGACAGGCAGGCAGGGAACAGTAGGTCCTTATTCTGACGCTGATCAAACACACACACACACAGGCAAAGGTGGTGGTGAGCGGCCTGAAACCGTCCTGGTACATTGTGCTGGTGTCAAAATGTGGCACTGAGGTGACGGAACTGATTAAAGTAAGCTTAATCACATGTGTGTCCTAAAGCGCAGTTCCTCTCTCTTTGTTCTGGCTCTAGGTGAAGATATTTTTGTTGGAAGGAGTCTGGTGATATTCTGTGTTTTTGTTATTATCAAATCCCGTGGAAATCCCAAAACCAGCAAGTATTGTGTTTTTATCAGAGCCTGATACATCTTCTTCCTCTGTGCCGCAGCGCTCCATTGTTGTTCAAAGACTCACACATCAGTGAGCCACCCTGTTGCACTGGGTGACATGTTCCTTCGTTACCATGAACACACACACTGTAGATTATTCTGACTCAGTCCCACATACACCGTCCTGCTGCCACAGATACTCACGAAAGCACCAAATGTGGATTAATCCACTGCAGAAAATAGTCCCAGACAAATGCACGATTTCTTCCTGTTGGAGAAAAATCACAGTGAGCAGCTGATTCAGGAAACTACAGAGACTTTTTTTTTTTTTAAAAAAGAAACTATATTAGGATTATTTTCATTGATGATTAATCTGTTGTTTATTTTCTCGATTAATCAATTTGTTCTTTGGTCTATAAAAAGTCAAAAACTGGAAAAAACAAACAAACAAAAAGCTGAACAGTGTTTACCAAAGCCTAAAATGACGTCCTCAAATATTGTGTTTGTCCACAATGCAAAGATGTTAAGTTTACGGCCACAAAGGAGTAAAGAAACTAGAAAATATTCACATTTAAGATGCTGGGATCAGAGAATTTTTACTTTTGTTTCTTAATAAAAAAAAGTATTTAAACCGGTTTATTGATTATCAAATTAGTTGGTGATTAAATGAATAGTTGACAACAACTTGATTGATTGATTGTTGCAGCTTCAAACTACGTATTGTTTAAGGCTGAGAGCCACAGAAAGGAAGTCATAACGTATGAAGAGACGGATTAACACATTATGGTTTCTTTTTATAGGATTTGTTGACAGTAAGAAAAATATAAAATAACACCAGACTTTTCCTTGTAAGTTTTGCCATACTGCATGAGCTCAGCTGGTTATTTTTTATTTACATTTTTAAACATTCTCTGTGAGTTTTGAAGGAGCACTCCAACAATTTAATACTGCACTTTAGTGAAGTTAGTACACTCAAAAAAGACGGATCGAAAGAGCAGTCAAAAACGAATCAGCAGTTGCAGATATATCCCTAATATTCAGAACATAGTAGGATTGCAACGGAGTGAGATTTTCACGGCCTCAGAAAATATCTTGGTTTCACAGTATCACAGTGTTACAGAATTTATATTATTATCAGTCAGAGTGACCCTAAAGCAATGAAACGGACGGTTTATTTTTGGTTGAACAAATGTTTTATTACTATAATTGAAACTATGTGTGAAAAGTCTCCTCTTTGAGATTCTTTGTCCAGTTGCATTTTCTTTCTCAATATCATAGATAAGCACGGTACACGGTGTGATAACCGTCAACTTTTATAACACAGTATACCTTGAAATTGGTATATCGCTGCAACTGCAGTCTCAAGTATGGCTGAAACTCCAAAAACACTAGATCCTACATATCCCATGATACAGCTCAATTGCATCTTACATTAGACCCTCGCTGCCTGCTAATCACACACATCTTTCAACCTGCACGCACCAAGTTTGTAACTTTCTGTTATAAATTTATAGTGCCCTGTTTAAACAACCCATAATGCATGGTGCAAGTGCATTTAGGGCACGTCCAACTCCACTTTGTGGTTAAACGGTGCATAATCTGGGCGCTCTGCAGCTCTGCTCTGATCTCTGCTATGTTCTCATTTTACAATATATCAGGAAACTCGTGCCATTCTCACTACAGACTGGGTTTTTGTTGGTCAATGGCACAGTTGCTTTCTGCTGCCTCAAAATGGCAGTACGCCAACAATGCACATGACCACACCTCATTTCAAGACCTACATGCCCATAGGCGCAACTGCGTTGGTCTGAAAGCGCTGTGAGCTGCTTTGCGTCGGGTGTAAGACAGGGCCATAGTCTGCCAGCCCAAACGTACTCATTTTCTCAGGCCTCATAAATCGCCTCCAGAGCCACAGCAGTAGCACTGAGTAGTTCTCTGTAAACTGACCTTTATGTGTAAAAAAAAGTAGAGTTATTCTTAAAATATTCCTGTGCTTTCAGTCAAAGCAAGCCACGATGCTTCCACCAGCTGTCGTCTAAAATGGACCCAAACGTGGGCTCAGTTTGAACAAAATTGCACAGTAACCAGTGCCATCATGGCCACAGATTCTATACCAGAGGAACAGCAGAGTCCAGCAGGCCTCCCCTCTCTGTTTGTGCCTCGTTTCGCCCTGCTATCAGCCAGCTGATCACTGACGTTGATGGAGCAGAGGGGGGGCGCAGAGGGAGGAAGAGGAGGGCCAGAAGCTCTGAAGCACAGTGGCACGACATGAGGGCTTCTTGACAAGGCAGTGCAGATGGAGAGTGTTTGTGAATGGAGACGTTTGAGCGGCGAACACACTGCAGCGTCACACTGTGCTCCACCATTATATAACCACCCATACCAGACAGAAGCTGTTCTAGATATCAGAATCAGAATCAGAATCAGAAATACTTTATTGATCCCCGAGGGGAAATTATTTATGTTACAGGTGCTCCTTGCAAGACAGGAAAGATACATGAAAATATAAGAAATTTAAACAATAGTATTAACAAATATATAGTTAAATAAACAGGAATTATTAACAAACATAAACATAAATTATATATGTGTATATATATATATATATATATATATTGTAAACAAAATTTACACAAACAGAATATATACAGTCAGGGTGAACGGGGTTATTGCACAAGTTAAATTAAGTTATTGCAGTGTGTGAAAGTCTCAGGGCCACTCAGAGGGAGGAGTTGTACAGTTTGATGGCCACAGGCAGGAATGATTTCCTGTGGCGCTCAGTGGTACATCTTGGTGGTATGAGTCTCCCACTGAAAGTACTCTTGTGCCTGACCAGCACATGGTGGAGTGGGTGTGAGACATTGTCCAAGACAGTTCGTAGCTTAGACAGCATCCTCCTCTCTGACACCACCATCAGAGAGTCACACTCCGTTCCCACAACGTCACTGGCCTTGCGGATCAGTTTCTTAAGTCTGTTGGCATCCGCCACCCTCAGCCTGCTGCCCCAGCACACAACAGCATAGAGGATAGCACTGGCCACCACAGACTCATAGAAAATCCTCAGCATAGTCCGGCAGATGTTGAAGGACCTCAGTCGCCTCAGAAAATAGAGACGGCTCTGGCCCTTCCTGTAGAGAGCGTTACTGTTCTTAACCCAGTCCAGTTTACTGTCAGTGTGTACCCCCAGGTACTTATAGTCCTCTACAATGTCCACACTGACCCCTTGGATGGAAACAGGGGTCACCGATGTCTTGGTCCTCCTCAGATCCACAGCCAGTTCCTTTGTCTTTGCCACGTTGAGCTGCAGATGGTTCTGCTCACACCATGTGACAAAGTTATCCACAACAGCCCTGTACTCATCCTCATCACCCTTGGTGATACATCCAACTATAGCAGAGTCATCAGAAAACTTCTGAAGATGGCAGGTCTCAGTGCAATAGCTGAAGTCCGTGGTGTAGAGGGTGAAGAGGAAGGGAGAGAGGACAGTCCCCTGCGGGGCCCCGGTATTGCTGACCACTCTGTCTGACACACAGCGTTGCAAGCGCACATACTGTGGTCTGCCAGTCAAGTAGTCTACAATCCAGGACACCAGGGGGGGCATCCACCTGCATTGCTGTCAGCTTGTCACCCAGTAGAGCTGGACGGATGGTGTTGAATGCACTAGAGAAGTCAAAAAACATGACCCTCACAGTGCTCGCCGGCTTATCCAAATGGGCGTAGACGCGGTTGAGCAGGTAGATGATGGCGTCCTCAACTCCAAGTCGGGGCTGATAGGCGAACTGGAGGGGGTCCAAAAGTGGCTTGACCATGGGCCGGAGCTGCTCCAAGACGAGTCTCTCCAGGGTCTTCATGATGTGGGAGGTCAATGCCACGGGTCTGTAGTCCTTGGAGCCACTGGGACGTGACGTCTTTGGCACAGGAACAAGGCAGGATGTCTTCCACAGCAAGGGGACCCTCTGGAGACTCAGGCTCATGTTGAAGACATGCTGAAGTACTCCACATAGCTGGGGGGCACAGGCTTTGAGCACCCTGGGGCTGACACCATCAGGGCCTGCAGCCTTATTTGAGTGGAGTCTCATCAGCTGTCTTCTCACATGGTCAGCAGTGAAGCACATTGTGGAGGTGACGACACGTGGGGGAGGGGTGTAGTCCTCATGATGGAGAGAGCAGTCAGTCTGACCACGGGGGGATGAGGTGTGAGGAGGAGGAGGAGGAGGGGGGGTCAAGCAGGAGGGTGTTGAGGTGTGAGAGGGAGGAGTGGGGGAGGAGGGCAGAGTGGGAGATGGTTGACCAAGACAGACAGCAGAAGAGTCAGGGGGGGTGGGCAGGGCCAGCAGTGTCAAATCTGTTAAAAAACAGATTCAGTTCATTGGCCCTGTCCATGCTGCCTTCAACTCCTCTGTGGTTGTTGGTCCTGAAGCCAGTGACGGTCCTCATTCCACTCCAGACCTCTCTCACGTTGTTCTGCTGGAGTTTCCTCTCCAGCTTCCTCCTGTACCTCTCCTTAGCCTCCCTGATCTTCATCTTCAGCTCCCCCTGTATTGTTCTCACCTCCTCCCTGTTACCAGCTCTGAAGGCCCTCTTCTTTGCATTGAGGATGGCTTTGATGTCCTTTGTTACCCACGGTTTGTTATTTGGATAACAATGGACAGTCCTGGCTGGGACAGTGGAGTCCACACAGAAACTGATGTAGTCTGTGATGCATTCTGTGAGCCCGTCGATGTCCTCCCCATGTGGCTCACAGAGTGCCTGCCAATCTGTCACCCCAAAACAGCCCTGCAGTGTCTCATAAGTCTCCTCCGACCATCTCCTCACTGTCCTCATGGTCGCAGGCTGGCTCTTGACTAGTGGTACATAGCAGGGGTTGAGGTGCACCAGGCTGTGGTCTGACCTACCCAGAGGGGGGAGGGGGGAGCAGCTGTATGCGTCTTTGGCGTTTGCATACAGCAAGTCCAGTATCCTCTCCTCTCTGGTAGGACAGCTCACATACTGTGTGAATGTGGGCAATGTTGTTGCCATGGTGACATGGTTGAAGTCACCCGAGATAGCTATGAAGGCACTCGGGTGTTTAGTCTGCAGGCGGGCTATGGCGGAGTGAATGACATCACATGCCGACGTCGGGTTGGCAGAGGGGGGGATGTAAACAGTTACAATAATGGCATGTGAAAACTCCCTGGGCAAATAATACGGCCTGAGTCCAACAGCGAACAGTTCAATGTCCAGGCAACAGATACGTTCCTTAATGGAAATATGGTCAGGACTGCACCAGCGGTTATTTACTAGAACAGCAAGCCCCCCTCCTTTGCGCTTACCGCTCTCGGTGCAGTCCCGGTCGGCCCGAACAGTCTGAAAGCCGCTGATGGAGACGTTGGTGTCGGGAATGTCCTGGTGAAGCCATGTCTCAGTGAAGCACATAAGACTACATTCCCGGTACTCCTTCTGACTTTTGGAGATTGTTATGGAGATTGTTTTAGTTACAAACATTCAGCTTACACCAAGGTTACCAAAAAAGTGAGGGGAATCAAAACAGAAAGAGCTGAGAGGTGAGGTACGAAGAGATGAGGCCAATCAGATGGAGGTTGTATCTTCATCAGCACGCTCTGTCCCGTGCCGTTATCTCCTCCTCAACTTTGATGTTCTGCAGCCCGACAGCGCACACCAGCTGTCATCAAGCGCAGCTGTGCCTTGTTTTTAATGTCACCCAGCAACACATTATCACTACGACCTCGTCACATATCGACGTTTGGTAATGTCCAGATACAACACGCAAGGTACCCTGGGTGTGTTGGTTGTTGATGTTATGGGACATCGTGTCAAGTTCTGCCTGTTACATGCATTGTCTATTTTCAATATACACTTCTGTTTTCACAGGAAATTTACAGTTTACATACAGTCTCTTTCAAAATAAATGCACCATGCCAGTACAACAATGGGAATTGAAACTTTTATTTCCTTCAACAGCTAACACATGCATAGGTTTAGGCAACTAACGCACTTGGTTTGGTGTTGGAAAAAAGAACAGGGTTTGGCTTTATCATTTTACAGGACATGAACACTGCTCTCCCTGGTGAAAGTTGGTGTTTGTTGGACCCATCCACCACCCTTCCTGCCTGCCCTACTCGGACTTTCGCTGCCTTAACTTAACCTGCGTTTCCCCCTGATGCCGCCGAACGCTGTTAAACTATAACGGCAACCGGCCGCGTATCATGCCGACGTTAAAGGAAGGCTTCATTCGTTGGTGTCTGACACTGCAAGTCTTTACATATAATTATCAAGTCCCCAGGAACAGTGCTGAACTTTGAAACCGATGTGACGTAGTGGCGGAACATTGAGTTACAACTTCTGGGTCTGTCACGTGATGCCATCGAGCCCAAAAAGACTTTTTCTCATAGACACACATCGTGAAAGAGACGTCACCAAATCAGTGGATACATTTTTTTAGCATTACAACCCCTGTAAATTTACTGCTGTCATTGTCGGCATTTGATCCATTCGATCTGATAGTATTTGCAAAGTTTAGAGCTGCATGATTAACTCATTTTATCACCATTCAAGTTAGCGCAGTGCTAAACCGGAAATTAGCCACTCGGCTGGCAGAAGTCTCTTTCGTGCTTGCTCTCTTAGGTTCATGATGCAGGTGATCTGGGTAATTTCACACCTTGGAATTGAGCTTTCTTGGCTTTATGAGCCACTGAGCAACTTTCACAGGATGAACAGGAACCCACCTCCAACACTCTTTTTTCTTTATATACATCCATGATATTTATATTCAGTGTAAACTGTAGTTTATTGATCTTCACACCTCCTCCTAACACAGCGAGCAAGGGAACTCTGGCAGATGGTGTCAGAGTTGTCTGGATATACACAGGGTTCCCACGGTCATGGACAACCTGGAAAAGTCATGGAATTAGTCAAAATTAGCACGGCCAATACATTTTCTTTAGCTGTTGACTGATGTAGCTTTAACGTGTTGATGTGTGACTGCATTTTGTTTACCATCACGTACATATTGTCAGCTAGCTGAAATGTGTGAATAGAGTTTGAATCTGATATGTTTGAAAACATCGGGCAAGTGGGGCAGGACAAATAAATTCTTTATTATGGGTACCTGGGGAAGTTATGGAAAAGTTTGGAAATGTTGTCCATGAAAAAATGTGTGGGACCATGTGTACTACGAGAGCCTATCGTACCTGGGCAATGGCTTGCTGGTGCTCTGAAACTAGGTTGGAGGTGCATGAAGCTTTGCCAAAATAGAGCCACTGCGAGTGATTTTTCAACTTAGTGATACTTTACTTAGCGTGCGCTTAGCCTGATGTTTGCAGGAATGAATGAGTAAACAACAGATTGTTTCAGTTTTTTCCAATGAAGATGTCCCAACCTGCTCCATGCATCAGTTAACAAGCTAAGCATCATGTTGCTTGCTTGAAAAACTGCTCGCCTGGCTTTATTTTGGTGAAGCTTCGCGCACCTTGAACCTTTCTTCAGGGCAACAGCAAGCCCTTCTTCAGGCTCAATCAGGGCTCGATAGCTTTGTGAATGTTGTTGTGAATTTGGAGACTTTTTCACACGCCATCTGCATGAATTCGCTTGCTTGTGCACCTCTGTGTTAATGTCAGGGTAATCTCCAGTAAGTGCAGCTGATGCTAGATAGCTTGCAAATGATTTCTTTCGCCTGGGGGTCTTCTGTTGACTGTGACCGGTATTTTCCCAAAGATGTGTCTGAAAGATGGAGAGTCAGGCAACATTTCATTCAGCACATATCCATCCACAAACTTCATTAGTTTTGGTTTAGCTAGCTTTGGTTGTTTTGCCAGTGTCAGGCTGCAGACATCCACTGAGGCTGAGGACGGCTCACCTTTGGTGGTGTGTATTTCCTGGAGCTCCACGTTGTTGTTCTGGTGTTTCAGGAGGTTTGACGTTGTGGTTTTCACAGTGGAAAGTCTTAGTGCCACTACCTGCAACAACCATGTTCTTGTCATCTTTCCTCCTGACAAAAACAGAGTAATGGAAATATGTCCAGTTGCTGAGTATCAGCGTTTCCATCTTCCAAGCTAGCTTGCTCCTTTGTGACATGCACACAAGACAACAGTGTGACTTAATCTGGCGATGTGTTTGATCGTTGGATTTCAAATCAGCAGTGGGGTGAAAACTAGAGCAAGGTTGAGACAAGCTGAAAACACAGTCGAACCCAAATTCTCCAGGATGAAAGTGTTTCAGTTTTCATTGTTTCTAGAGAAAAGACCTCTCTGTGGCCTCCTGGATTTCTTCTCCATGGAATTCTCCATCTAATCTTCCACAGCAGTTTCCTCTGATTGTGGAGGATGTTTGTTCAGGGCCTGATGTTTTAGCCCCATTACGGTTGATGCTGAACAAAGCCTTAAAAATAACACAAAACTTTCATACGGTCCTCACGCAACCTCTGTTGTCTTTTGTTAATTGATAGGTGAAGTGTGTTTGGTTGTTTTGAACACGTAGTTACACCAAGAAGAAGGAACAAAAACAGGGAAGTGCTGTTATAGTTCAAAGTTTATATGAATTCATGCTCCTCAAGTTAGAAAAGTCAGATTCTCTTCTCGAGTCTCAGTTTTTAAGGCAACAAAATCAATTTTGGAAATCTGGTAGGTGTTTATATGTTGTGTGCATCCTCAAGTGTTTCAGATTGTTTTTGTCTGGTCTGGTTGTGTGTGTGTGTGTGTGTGTGTGTGTGTGTGTGTGTGTGTGTGTGTGTGTGAGTAATGCTTTATTGTTGTTTTGGAGGCTGACGTCAGCCCCGCAGACGCTTCTGCACAGCGCTGGACACAGAGCACAGTCAGGGCCTCTGTTGTCTGTCCTAAGCACACATGGAAACACAGTCCACTTACTGTATGTGAAGCACTGTCAACAAACTCCTCTGAACCCGAGTGAATCAAGCCCTCTGTGAGGAAGCGAGCTGGCAGGCATGAGGGGGATTTTCAGAAAAGAGGGTTTTATTCAACCATGAAAACGAAGGAACAGTTTACAGAATGTGCAACAAAAGTTCTGGAACCATAAAAGAGGTCAACTAAACTCAGGCGGAGATAACTTAAAATAAACTGAGCAGACTAAACAGGCTCACACAGACGACAGCGACTGAACAAAGGGGAACATACAGCGAGTGTATATTGGCTCAACAGACCGTTTTCTGCAACAGCAGGGGCAACAAATACAAACACTACCAGCTAAACTATTGTAGTCTATTAGTTTAAATGTTTTAAGGAAATAAAAAACGAACGGTAGCGTAAAGTAAGTACATGTACTCTCATGCAGTGTACTTGAAGGGATACTTTGCCCATTTTCAACCAGCTTTGTTTCATAACAGTGTTTGTCGTATGTGTAAATGAACTGTGGTAAACTGATCACCATCTGACGAGCGCCGTGATCTCCCTGCTCATCTCTCAGCTCAAATCTGCAGATTTTTGGGCTGTTTCTCGAGCTTTACAAGCTTCACATAGTACTTTTGAATTCCCTCCGCCACATGCACAGTCACCACGGACAGAAAGAGTGTAGAAGCTGATTGAGAGAGACAGCCGCCTCTCTCTTCTCTCTCTCAAACTCAGACCCACCAAATGGTAAAACTAAGCAGTGCTGATCAAATATAAACCAACATTCTGTTCTCATATCCACCTATTTCTCGCGTAAAATGCCTCCAGAAACATATTTTAGTGCCCTGTTTAGCTGTAATATGAGAGTTTGTGAACAGGAAGTGGGTGCCACATTGTTTCCTGTACTGTGGAAAAACGAAGGCTGTGTACTGTGTTGCCTCTTTGTCTACAAAATTATTTTCTGAAACATATTTTAGCTTATTGTTTGACTGTAATCTGAGATTCTTTGTTACCAGTCAGCCACCACATTGATTTTGCAAGGGTAACTCGCATTGCGTCCTCCACTAGCGGGAGCATCCGATGCATTCTGGTAGTTGAAGGTTTTCTGTCTCCTGAGCAAAAGCAAATATCACAGCCATTTTTCTCTGTTTTCTTTGATCACGTTGCACCAATTTCAAAAGTATTTGTGTCTTTCTGCTGCAAAGACAGCACAGTTTTATGGAAAGACCATCTATCCAGCTGTGAAATGTTCCTTTAGAACAGATCAGACTGGGTTTTATGACCACCTTACATCAAGCAATGGAGCTCTGGAATCAGACATTGGAAATCTGTCTGCCTTAGTGAAATCACTTGAAAAGTTGTTTGGTGTAAGTTTAACATTACTTTGCAGAATCAGATTGATTGAAAAAAATAATTGGCAAACAGAAATGTCTCATGTAGCTTCACAAACTGACTAAGCCAGTCACCTGTGTGCAAGACAGCAGCTGTTAGTGTGTAAAGGCAGATTTCAAATGGCTGTCAAAAATTCAGTTATTAAGACAAAAATCTGAAAATACACATACTGCATCTAGACAGCATGGAGATGTTGGTAATTCCTTCATTTTCCGAAGTTATGACATTATATCAGAATTATAAATTTTCATGGAAAAGCCTGCTTTTGTTTTCCTAAATTAAAGAGATAATAACCTCAATTATAGCTGCTGTGCAGTGATGGGTCGGGTCCGGGCATTTTTAGGCAATTCTGAGCAACAAGCAGAAGAATTGGAAGACATTTAGGAATTTAGCAACACAATCTGCCTTTTGCATCAGCTGAGGCTTGAACTCACAACCTCTGAGACTAAGAATCAATTTCTATCTCACTGAGCTAATTAGTCTGTGACAATTCATGTGTAGCTTCACAGATTGACTAAGCCAGACGTGCAGGTTTAGCAGCCGCCCATGCATGGAAAAGCAGATTTGAAACCACTGTAAAAAATTCAGTTATTAAGACAAAAATCTGAAAATACACATATTGCATCTAGACAGCATGGAGATGTTGGTAATTTGTTTGTAACAATGATTGATTTGCTCCATAAGTGAAAAACTGATGTTTAAAATTGCCATTTTTACATTGACTCCAATTGTTCACATTAGAGCAAAATTTAAAATGCTGTCAAAAATTCATTTTTTGAGATAAAATTCTGAAATTTTCCAAACATCATCTACCATGACTCCAAAATGTTGTCATTTTTTAATGAACATTGAAGATTTATTTAGCAAGAATTTGCATGTATATGTTTACAGTACCGTTTACAGTCAAACATTTTGATGCACTGCAGGCTCAATTTTTGATAAATCAAAAATCTGTGTGGATTGTTTGTGTAGGACAGTCTGAAGATGCTCTGTAGCAAGTTTGGTGTCAATTGAGCAAAAATTGTGGGAGGAGATAGGTTTAAGAAGTTTTACAGTTTTTGAAAAAAACAGTGATGAACTTAATAATTTGCAATAGGTTTAAATGTACAAAAGTTTCTTCAGTATTGGGGCTACAGTTTGATGAAAGTTGGAAATCTGTAGCACATATGGTTGATTTGTTGTGAATTTTCAAAATTTTGAACTTTAGAGGCTTGCTGTAGCGCCACCATCAGGACTATTGGCCTGTTTCAGCAGCTGAGGCAATCTGGCATGAGACTGGACCTTTGTGCAAAGTTTGGTGATTTTTCGCGCGTGGGAAGTATGATTTCCTCGGAAGACGACGAAGACGAAGAAGAAGAAGCAGGAGGATAACAATAGGGTCCTGGCAGCTTATTAGGATGTATTATCATAGGTCAAGATACCCAACATTTTATGAAGTGATGAAAATTAGCTCCACCTCTACCAGCTGCAACATTAAAGTGATCAGAATATGAATGCATCACTGATTATAATCCAACAATATAATTTGTAATACTGAAATTGGCCATCTTGCGAAGGGCTCATTGAATGAGTAAAGTAAACGCCCAATCAAAAAATGTAAAATGTCTCCTCTCCTTTAAAAACACATAACACAGGTGTGTAAGCTACAGCAGACAACGACCCTGATGAAGAGCTGTGAGTGGCAACACGTTGGTCTACATTGCCATGTAAAATAAAGGCATTTTAATTTTTGCACACACCCCACAATGTGCCTCAAATTGTTTTTGAAAGACTCTTGCATTTTATATTGTTTTGATTGGGAGTGTACTGTAGTCATGCTATGAGCCCTTCACAAGATGGAATAAACAGAGTACACCTGAAGTAGCACCTGTATATGATGACTACTAAGACCCAGCAGCGCTTCTTTTCTGCTTCTTTGTCTTTACTGAAACAGGCCATTTTGAGTAACTGGTGCTTTTATTCTCAGTGCTTTGAGTATATTTTGATTCTAATAATTTTGTACTTCTACTTAAGTAAGATTTTGAATGCAGGACTTATGCTAGAGTGCTGTTACAAAGACCTGAGCACAGACTTCTTTGCCTGATCTGATGAAATAAACCTTAGTACACTTTAAAATAAACTTAATTCTGTTCAAATGTGAACTTCAAAAACTAATATCTTGGCAAAAATACTAAATAAACTGAATATGGTGCATAAAAGTAAAAATAAGCCTCATCATTTATCTGTTTGCAGGTGTATGCACATGAGGTCAAAAGGTCAGCAAGCTGAATAAGTAGAAAGAAAGTATTAATTGTAAACTATAAAGGAAACTAATGTGTGTGAGTGTGTGTGCAGGAGGGTTGAGCGCAGACTAGCCTGTTGTTTCCTCCAGTGAATGAGTCCCAGGTGATGCTGCTGCCACCGCTGCTGCCATCACCAGGAGTTTCCATGGCGAACCCTTGTCACCATAGCAACGGAGTCCAGAGTCTGAACGACTCAGGAAGTCTAACACCACAGGGAGGGCTGGGGAGGGCTGGGAGAGCTGGTTGTTCATGTCTGCTTCCTGTGTTTGTGGATAACGAGGTTACGGCGAGGTCAGCGCCGTCATTAACTCGGCCTCCAGCTGCACTTTCCTGCGAGATAAATCTGCTCTGCTGAGTCATGAGCAGGCCAGAGATGCTGTGATATAGTTTTGCTGTTGTTAAATGCAGACACTGTGAACTTCAAATCAGGAAGAATGTTCGACTTTTATGATTCTCTGTCCTCTGGAGTTCTTCACAAACTCAACACCTGCTGAGTAACTCTCTACATTCTCTCCCTGATTTCTCAAATGAGATCACAGGTGTCATATTGTAGTCATATCTTTAATAGCACGACCACAAAAACAGGTGTACCACACGCAGCCTCTAACCTACAAAAACCTCTATCACCAGAACAGACTGTCTGCTGCTAACCAACAGCTTAACCTTAACCGATCACCAAACCAGAGCAGAGTTCACCTCCTCCGCAGACAGTCGGTTAGTGCAGTCTGACACCTCTGAACACAGGAAGGATGTGACAGTTGTGAGGAGTATATGACTGCAAGATAAGCAGAAATGATACTTGCCTCCATAAACTCACAGCATGCAGCCTCTGAGTTTTATCAGATAAAAGTTGCAAAGTATTTGCAGTTAAGCCATGGTTAGTGATCTGTTTAGTGAGACATGAAACAGTAAAAATCAAAATGTAAAAAGTCAAGTTTGGTCAAGTTTACTTTGTACATGTTATTCTGACTTTAAGAACCTCTCGGTGTCTTTACACTGAATCAGTTTTGAAATATTTTAACAACTGTTGGATGGATCTGAAATTTTCGACATTCAGTTCAGTTCAATTCAGTAACCTTTACTGTTGTGACATTTCATGTGCTGCCAAAGCACAAGTTGAGCAAAGTGTTAGTTCTGACAGGACACGATGTCAAGCTCAGCTGACATCTCAGCCAAATCAGCTGATCTCAAGCAGCCTGATCAACGGATGGGAGGGAGTCAGCTGATAGATCACATGATTCCTTTCTATGCAACCAATTGGCAAATCTCATTTACGGCCTCTGCAAGTTGTTTTGCAGCCCGTCTCCACCCCAGCTCCTCCTTTTCATGTTGTGTCTGACTTATCACTGTCATTTCTGTTTGTCATTGATGCTGCTCTGTTCTGTACCCGGCAGGTCTTTGCTGTTGCTCTCCCTGCCTTAAGCTTTCCTCGTTTGAGCATGGAAGGGCAGTAGGTACAAAAATCTCTAAACGTTTAGAGTGGGTCATTTTTTTCGTGTAAACGTGTACACAGGTTTCACCGCTGGGTGGTGCTATTGCATTATACCAGTAAAGCCCCAGTTATCCGAATACTAGTCTGAGTGGGCGGACGCTGCATAGATCAGCCTCTCATTGGGCGGAACGAGCCACCCGCTGAAGTCCCGCCCTACCACCTCCGGTTGTGTAGCAGTTTTCAACACGTCCTTTACTGACTTTTGCGGTGTTTGATCTTGTGGGGATGTAGCCATTTTTCTGCCATGGTTCGCGTCCTGTAGGCGATATTTTTGTGGGCATGTTACACCAAAACCTGTTTCCCCCCGGCAATATTTTTGCAAGTGCACCGTTGCTGTGGCACCGCCCAGAACGATTGTGATTGGTTGAAAGAAATACAAGCAGCCGGGGCGTTTTTTTCTCCAATCTTAAAGTGAGAGTCGGCGCAGCCAGACCTTTCTTTTCTTGAGAAAGGTCTGGTGAGCGAGACTATCCGAATACCAACCAAATAGGCCATTTAACCAGTGGTTACAGGACGCCACTCCGAAATATCGCCATCCCGAATTCTGGTCCCTGAGTCCTGACAGTAAGCTATAGCGAGCCTGTAGAAGTCGTATTTCCCATGCATGTCAGCTATTTTCATCATCGCGAGTAATTCAGGCTGACTTTACCTGTTTTTCACGAACTCCTCTGGTAATTTTATTAAAAGGCATGGTATATAGGTCCACAGTAACTTATCATTATTATTATCATTATTATTATTTTTGGGTCTTATAAGAGTGGGCAATGAGCACCGGGCCATCAAATCACAGCATCTGCGGTGAGAGGACATGGAATTGTGTGCGCTTTTACGCACGCGGGTCAAGGCGATCACGGATATTTGATGTGGGAAAGATGTAGCCAGATGTATTACCTGTTTTAGATATGTGGCTCGTCTGTCCGTCCGTCCGTAGCACGAGTCATGTGCGCCACTTCACCACCGACCTGTGCGTAAAAGCGCAAACAATTCCGTCTCCTCTCTACGCGGATGCTGTGATTTGATGGCCCGGTGCTCACTGTAGCCCACTGGTGAACGACCCCCCTAACGAACGCGACGTTTTAATAGAACAGTGCAAGCAGGCTACTGACCTGTTGCCAAACCCAGTCTCACACCATTTCTTGTCATATTCACAGTCTATCACAGTTAGTCAACAATTAGTATCTCTCCCCTCCCCCCTAAAAAAAAAAAACAAAAAAAAAAAACGTTTTTCGTGTACTAATTTTTCATAACTGTTTATGATCTCAAACACGTGTAAATGTGTAAACGTGTAAACGTGTACACAGACTCACCCCTAAAGGGCAGGGAGGTTCACTCTCTGTGTGTCTTAAGGCATTCCATGTAGGTGGAAGGGCAGAGAGGTTTGTTCTCTCTGCCTTAAGGCTTTTTGCGTAGGCACGTGGAAGGGCAGAGAGGCTTGCTTTCTCTGTCTTAAGGCTTTCCATGTAGGCGTGTGAAAGGGCAGAGAGGTTTGCGCTCTCTGCCTCAGGCTTTTCTCATTTTGGTGTGGAAGGGCAGAGAGGTGTGCTCTACGCCTTAGGCTTTCTACATAGGCCTAAAGGCAGAGAGGCCCCCGAACAGAGCCACACCGCCAAATATAATACTGCAAATGGAAAAAAAAAGTTTTGTTTGACTAAAGTGCTCCTGACTGAACTACAGTTTAAGACAGTTAATTTAATTACTGCAAAGGAATATAATACTAAATCATGGACATAATTAAGAAACTCTTCAGCCTATTAAAAGTCCTCCTCTACAGTTTTTCACCTTAGGGGCTCTTTAAGGAATAAGATGCAACAAGGACAAGGACCTAGTCTTAACTTTAAGGGGAAATTAAACGTCACAACTCTAAGAATTTCTTAAAGTTTTTTCACTGGGAGCAACTCTTACAAGGAAGCTTTGTGAACGCGGCCTCAGCTCTTTGTAGAGCGATGAGGAGACTGTAACCTTCCTCACATCGATACGTGAAACACAGAAAGTGCATTTTTCCATCATTCTTCCACATAGTTTTCCATCTACGAGATTTGACTGGAGCTCTTCTGATTCCATCATCTTGTTCTCTGCTTTGGTTTAACGGCACTGACTAGAGAATTAGCTCCACCAGCTGTCGATGTCGATGCACTCAACTTGAATATTTATATAACAGAAGTGGATGGAAATAGCATTAATTTGCATGTTCTTTTGCCGATGCAAATGTTATTTAAATTCAGTTAAAATTTGTGCTGCAGTCGGATAGAACCTGGCTGATGTTAGCATTTAGCTCAAAGCACCACAGTACAGTTGCTCACAGAGCTGATGGCATGGCTATGGACTATCATTTAAAAACAGCGCACATTCTCGGAAAGTCTCTTCTTAAATACATTTATAGTTTGGGATAGGAGTGTAGAACCACTTCCAAATTGTCCGATCCATTGAAATCATATGCCTCTTAGTTTTTCAGTTTTTTTAAAATTTTTTTTATCAATGCCAGCATGTTTATATGCCGCCACTTTCGACCGTCCCATTTTCATGAACATGAAATCTCAAGAACGCCTTGAGTACACTGTGGTCATAAAGGGATGGACACGCTCAGCAACAATACTCAGGTAGGCTGTGGTGTTTAAACCATGCTCAGTTGGTACTAAGAAAATCTCCCCCACACCATTACACCACCAGCAGCAGCCTGAAGCATTGATACAAGGCAGGATGGATCCATGCTTCCATCTGAATGTGGTTTTTCCAATCTTCTATTGTCCAGTTTTGGTGAATTGTAGCCTCAGTTTCCTGTTGTTAGCTGACAGGAGTGGCACCTGGTGTGGTCTTCTGCTGCTGTAGCCCATCTGCTTCAAGGTTGGACAAGGTGTTGTTGCTTCAGAGATGCTCTTCTGCACACCTTGGTTGGAACCAGTGCTTATTTGACTTCCTGTTGCCTTTCTATCATCTTGAACCAGTCTGGCCATTCTCCTCTGACCTCTGGCATCAACAAGGCATTTTGGCTCACTGGATATTTTCTCTTTTTGGGACCATCCTCTGTAAACCCTAGAGATGGTTGTGCTGAAAATCCCAGTAAATACTCAGACCAGCCCGTCTGGCACCAACAACCATGCCACGTTCAAAGTCACTTCAATCACCTTTCTTCATCATTCTGATGCTCAGTTTGAACTTCAGCAGCTCGTCTTCACCATGTCTACATGACTAAATGCATTGAGCTGCTGCCACGTGATTGGCTGATTAGTTATTTGTGTTGAACGGGTGTACCTAATAAAGTGGCCAGTGAGTGTGTATGCAAAAGTGTATAGTTGCGTATATGTGGGGGAGCTGTTCGACCATCTGAAACACAGTTGTGATGAAGCATATTTGCAGCTTTAGTTTCCACAGAGTCTGAAGGGTTACAGCTCTCCACTCTTCACCCTCCTCTTCCTCCTCCTCGTCTCTCCAGGCCCCCCCGACTTTGGCGAGGTGCGCTGACTCTGCGTGTGAACCCTCTTCCTTTAAAACTGCAGTGCTGAGCAGTGGAGGAAGACGGGGGGCGAGAGGAGAGGTGGAGGAAGAGGAAGGGAGGCAGGAAAGGGTGGAAGTGAAGGGAGGAGGGGAGGTCAGGTTACAGATTCAGGTTAAACCAGACTTTTTGGTTAAAACTGTCGAATTTGTTTAGTGTTTAACATCTCTTTACTGTGTCACACATTGTGTCCAATTTTCCAGAATCACACTGAGTGTAACACTTGCCGACATGTTGATGTATCGCACCAGTCAGAGCCGACCCCCTGAGTTGGTCTCAGTTCACGCTGTAATAACAAACTGGAGATTCTTTCTGAGTTCTGCAGAAAGCAGCTCTTGACCAAGATGACAGGACAAATTCCTGCAGATCCAGTGGGTTTGTTTTAAAAGGGGGAGGGCGAGCGGTGGGAGGGTGAGGGAAGTTTGTTAGCGTGCCATAGAGTCATTACTGTAAGGAAAGGAAAGGAGGTATCGCTGAGCTGACTTGAAGCCAGTGATCACAGATTAGATTACACAACATTTTGCTTAAAAAAACACTTATTTTTAACACAACAGAAAAAATGCTGCTCCATCCTGTTTGACCAAAATAAATCTGACTTGGGTTGAGAAAGATTTTCTGGACAGTGTTATATGCTCATAGCAGAGAGCTTCACTTGCACATGCATTTACACACAATAAAACGCACACTGTCACTTTCTGTGTGTGCGGTCTCTGCTGTCCTTCACATGGAGGTAAAAGCTGCCTGCATTCGTCACTGATACTTTGTCTGTTGCACAAATAAACCAGTGAAACATAAGCAGGGATGCAGTGAGTGTTGCATAAACATACTGGATACCCAGCAGTGTTGTTTCTCGTCTCTCGGAGCTGTAGCATGTAGAGACGAGTCTTTGATTACAGAGTAAAGTTTGGCCAGCTGAGAAGACAAACCAAAGAGAAGGTGACTGTTTTTAGGTTTGGTGATTAGTTTAGAAACTCTTTTGTCCACCTGATGAGTAATGAGTCCAATATTCACTCTTTATTAGCTCTGTGTTGTGAGAATTTACCTGTCGCAGTAAGCATGGAGCCCTCACTGTCACTAACTGCACTCCCTGAACAATCATATTTTTGGAGAAATGAAAGAGTGATTCCAGAGAGCAGCAGACAGAGGGGTCTACAGTCTCTGTTTGAAGGATATATCCAGGATGTCAAACTGACTCAGCAGCAACAACAGGTTAAAAAGACAAAGATAGTTTGAAGCTAAAGCCGAACTATAGGCTACAGATCACAGTGTAAAAGTGAACCACAACATCACTGCTGATCGCCACACAAGACAATGAATATAAAGGGAAACTTTGCTGATATTGAACCAGCTGTGTGGCATCACAGTGTGTGCAGATGAACAGTGTTTGGCTTGGTTTGGGACGTCAAACAACGTTCATCTGCACACACTGCGATGACACACAGCTGGTTGAATATGAGCTAGGCTGACCAAACGTCCTCGGACATGTCCACTTATCACGTCCTGCCCGGGGCGTCCGGGGGCTGTTGATTGATGATAATGTCCAGTTTTCCTTGTGTGTGTGTGTGTGTGTGTGTGTGTGTGTGTGTTTGTGTGTGTGTGTTAGAGTGCAGCACGGCCGCATATTTCTGTCCAAACCCGACAGTCATTCTGTGTTGTTATGTCCGAAACCGAACCGAGCCCGACATTATTTAATGACTAAAGCACTGAGTTTGTGTCACACAGTTGTCATGGTTACAGGCTATTTAACAGGCCGGGCGTGCGCCGTGGGTGCTCTGCGGAGAGGGAGACCTCCGTGTTTGAGACTGGAGCGGGCGGCGGGAGGTCCGAGGCCTCCAGTGAGGGGAGAGGGAGAAACATTCAGCCAATGTGTGTGTGTTATGTTCAGGTGTTGTCACGTAAATAACAGTCCCCAAGCAGTAAACAGGACAGACAATAGGATTTTATTTATTTTTACACTACATTTTCACTGAAAGCTGACCGAATCCGACCCGAGCCCGAATACAATTTATACATTTTTGACCGAACCCGGAACGACCCATCGGGACCCGTCAGGTAGCCACACAACTAGTGTGTGTATGTGTCCCCTATTTATCGGGGCCTATCTGAATTTCTGTCTTTGAGAGATATTATTTTGTAATATAACTGAATATTCTATCCATATATCTAAACTTTAAATATATTAAAATGATAAGGCATCTTTGTGTAAACTGCGAGTATCATTTAAGTAGGCTATCTCGTGGCCGGGCCGAGTGTCCTCTTTTTTGGAAATCAAAATATGGTCACCCTAATATGAGCAAAGTTTCCCTGCTTCCCTTCACTGGTTCCTGTACAGCAGGGTTGGCCTTTGTTTCACTGTTATAATCATTACAAAGCAAAAGCATCATGTGTATACATTCAGTAGGCTGTATCTTCAGTAGCTAGCTAGCTAACCCTACACTTTTCAGGGTTTGATTTTGGTTTTGGAACACGGAAGAAACGTATATCTTTTTCCAACCTCTCCAGGTAATGAGTAGGAAAATGAAGGAAATCTGAAATGACTGCATTAGAGTCAATGGAGCACAGCTGAGCTGTTGTCGGACCCTCGTCGGAGACGGTCCAATGCTACGTTATGATTAGCCAGTCTGCGTCCGGCAGCAGGACATAGAGAAGGGTCAATTATCTGTCGCTTTAGCTGCTAAATGCTTCACTGTGTTCACCAACTAGTCTAACTGTGTCTATTTGGTGCTGAGCAGGTCGTGTCCAGCGGGTTTATCAGAGCTTTCTCTTGGCTATAATACAGTATTATTGCGATACGTTGAGTATTGCGATACAATATATTGCGATATATTGCGATTTATTTCCTTTTCCAACTGCAAATTATTTCCCCAAAGGAAAACTTCGTCATCATCAATTTTACTTCATAAAATAAAGTTGTCAGTCCGTTCGACTTTAATCGTTTTTATTGCAGCAAAATGTGACACAGAGCAGACAGACTGACCAACACTGTCATAAAACCTGTCAGAAATGCTGCATACACAGGGCGTTGGTTGCTTATTGGTAGAGCAGGCGCCCCATGTACAAGGCTGTTGCCGCAGCGGGTTCGAGTCCAGCCTGTGGCCCTTTGCTGCATGTCACTCCCGCTCTCTCTCTCCCCCCTCACACTTGTCTGTCCTGTCCATTAAAGGCTGAAAATGCCCCCAAAAAATATCTTTTAAAAAAGAGAAATGTTGCATACACCTGACAGACTGACTGTGGGCGGATTTAATGACCCCTGAGAGGCCAGATTAAGCGCCTGAGCCAAACACTTCACATGCAGGTATCCTGCTAACTGAATGGCAACGGTGCTGCATTTTGCAGTAGGTCTGCTACAGTGGGTACGGAAAGTATTCAGACCCCTTTAAATTTTTCACTCTTTGTTTCATTGCACCCATTTGCTAAAATCAAAAAAGTTCATTTTATTCCTCATGAATGTACACTCAGCACCCCATCTTGACAGAAAAAAACAGAAATGTAGAAATTTTTGCAAATTTATTAAAAAAGAAAAACTGAAATATCACATGGTCATAAGTATTCAGACCCTTTGCTCAGTATTGAGTAGAAGCACCCTTTTGAGCTAGTACAGCCATGAGTCTTCTTGGGAATGATGCAACAAGTTTTTCACACCTGGATTTGGGGATCCTCTGCCATTCTTCCTTGCAGATCCTCTCCAGTTCTGTCAGGTTGGATGGTGAACGTTGGTGGACAGCCATTTTCAGGTCTCTCCAGAGATGCTCAATTGGGTTTAGGTCAGGGCTCTGGCTGGGCCAGTCAAGAATGGTCACAGAGTTGTTCCGAAGCCACTCCTTTGTCATTTTAGCTGTGTGCTTAGGGTCATTGTCTTGTTGGAAGGTGAACCTTCGGCCCAGTCTGAGGTCCTGAGCACTCTGGAAGAGGTTTTCTTCCAGGATATCCCCTGTACTTGGCCGCATTCATCTTTCCTTCAATTGCAACCAGTCGTCCTGTCCCTGCAGCTGAAAAACACCCCCATAGCATGATGCTGCCACCACCATGTTTCACTGTTGGGACTGTATTGGGCAGGTGATGAGCAGTGCCTGGTTTTCTCCACACATACCGCTTAGAATTAACGCCAAAAAGTTCAATCTTGGTCTCATCAGACCAGAGAATCTTATTTCTCATAGTCTGGGAGTCCTTCATGTGTTTTTTGGCAAACTCTATGCGGGCTTTCATATGTCTTGCACTGAGGAGAGGCTTCCGTCAGGCCACTCTGCCATAAAGCCCCGACTGGTGGAGGGCTGCAGTGATAGTTGACTTTGTGGAACTTTCTCCCATCTCCCTACTGCATCTCTGGAGTTCAGCCACAGTGATCTTTGGGTTCTTCTTTACCTCTCTCACCAAGGCTCTTCTCCCACGATTGCTCAGTTTGGCTGGACGGCCAGGTCTAGGAAGAGTTCTGGTCGTCCCAAACTTCTTCCATTTAAGGATTATGGAGGCCACTGTGCTCTTAGGAACCTTGAGTGCTGCAGAAATTCTTTTGTAACCTTGGCCAGATCTGTGCCTTGCCACAATTCTGTCTCTGAGCTCCTTGGGCAGTTCCTTCGACCTCATGATTCTCATTTGCTCTGACATGCACTGTGAGCTGTAAGGTCTTATATAGACAGGTGTGTGCCTTTCCTAATCAAGTCCAATCAGTTTAATTAAACACAGCTGGACTCGAATGAAGGAGCAGAACCATCTCAAGGAGGATCAGAAGAAATGGACAGCATGTGAGTTAAATATGGGTGTCACAGCAAAGGGTCTGAATACTTATGACCATGTGATATTTCAGTTTTTCTTTTTTAATAAATTTGCAAAAATTTCTACATTTCTGTTTTTTCTGTCAAGATGGGGTGCTGAGTGTACATTCATGAGGAATAAAATGAACTTTTTTGATTTTAGCAAAATGGGTGCAATGAAACAAAGAGTGAAAAATTTAAAGGGGTCTGAATACTTTCCGTACCCACTGGATAATGTCCCATTATAGTCACATATGAATCCACTGACCTTGAAGTCCAGGCGGCTTTATGCTTCACTTCTCTGTAGAGCTTGGGTACGGCTGTGTCGGTGAAAAAACGTGGGGGCGGAATCACATACCTGGGTGATGGACTGTGTTATTTTCTTCGCTCTCTCAGAGTTGGATGGTAGTTTTGTGGAGCTAAGTGTGTCCAGGGCTGGTTGATTTTTAGCGTTAGCTTGGCCGTCATCGGCTAACGCTATCTCTGGATGGTGGCGTGAGGTGAGTCCTCATGTTCGTAGTATTCAGAGTATTTTATTGTCATATGACTCTGCTTGCAAATCACTTGGCATTTCCAAGTCCTCCTTTCCTTAAAAAAATCTAAAATAACTCCAGACGTTTGATTTAAATGCCAACGTCGTATTTCTGATTTCTTTGTCCAACCTGACTGAGACTTCTGCGGACCTCACCAGGAACAAAAACATCAGCACCATCTAGTGGGCAGAAAAAGCAATTGATGTTATTATTCTAGTACCAAGAGTTGTGATAAAATGTGTATTTGAAAAAATTAATAATATATATACATGGCGTCTGTGTATCAATACAATAACACCACGCAAAATATTGCGATAATGTGCTGTACCGATTTTTCCCCACTCTGAGAAAACAGCTAAGTTGCTATGAAAAACACATAAAACACTTCTCATTACTCAGCGTCATATCTCAGGAACAGAAGGGGAGACATTTGGTCAGATACTGAACTGGTGAATCTAATCTTGAAACTGTGCTGATTGTATAGATCTGCTGTGTGTGAAGCATCCATGTTTTCACTGACATGAATGGAGACTGTCAGAGACACTGGACTGGTGGGCGGAGTCATACGACCACAAGGCAGTTATTCTGGTTTTGACTAATTGGTTCTCTTTTGTTTATTGCAGTGGCGCTCCAGAAGCACACGAGGTCAGCTCCTCTTGTTTCTGCAAACGACAGAAATGGACAGTCGGCATCGCTGGATGGAGTCAGTTTCTCAGAGGGGGAGCTCCTTCTGCAGGTACAGCAACTAAACACTGGATTACATGTGTGCATATGTGTGTAGTGGTTAGTGTGGATGTCATATTGTATTTCCATGATTTCTGCAGGCTTTAAATGGCTTTGTGTTGCTGGTGACGACTGATGGCACGATCTTCTACACATCCCCGACCATCCAGGACTTCCTCGGCTTCCACCAGGTAAAACACAGTGTGAATATCTTTCTTTGTACCAGAGGTGGAGGAAGTTTTCAGGTGCTTTGTTAAAGTAAAAATAGCAGTAGTATAAATACCTCATGACTGTACAGGACTTGTAGTAAATGTAACCTGTCTTCCTTCCTGTCTTTCCTCAGTCTGATGTGGTGCAGCAGAATGTGCTTGATCTCGTCCACATGGACGACAGAGAGATGTTCAAGTGTCAGCTCCACTTCGCCCTCAACCCCAACGACACACACTCAGACGTGAGAGCAGAAGGTACGAATTCAAGTCATCAATATCTACCTGTGTCTCTGTCACAAATATGATACGTTTTATTCAGGTGTTACCTCCATATTGTTGCTCACAACCTTTTAGTAGTGTGCCTGTCACTCTGGGGGGTTGCCTTCATCCCTTGTTGAACCTCCTCTACTGTTGCCCTAGCTCGAGAAAGCTAGAAGGCTAAGCTAGAAGGTAAGATGTGGTGCAATACAGTAAAGGAACGTCACCAGTTTGAGATGACTGTTGTTTCTCTGTAGATGTGCATTCAAGCAGTAAAGCCTCCAGCAGCTCAGTGAGCTTGTTGCCTCAGTACATCCCTCCAGAGAACTCCTCGTTCCTGGAGAGAAGCTTCTGCTGTCGTCTCCGCTGCCTCCTGGACAACACCTCTGGATTCCTGGTAATGTAGTCTCTTTTTTTAAGATTATTTTTCGGTGGACATTTTGCCTTTAATTGATAGGACAGTATTGGGTGTGAAGGGGGATGACATGCAGCAAAGTTTGGGGACTCTAACAGCAAAGGCCTGAGGTTACAGGCTGAGATCAAGGAACAGCCCTGCAGAGCTGCATCTTCTGATCTAAGGGAACACTGGATGAACACAGTCGTTAGGATTCATCCTCTGGGGAACATAAATGCTGTACAGAATTTCATGACAGTCCATCCAATATCTGCTGAGATATTTCCGTCTCGACCAAAGTGATAGACAGATGTGTGTCATCCACAGAGCCGTGCTGCCAGCATCACCTGATGTTTGTTGATATTTTGTCTCCTCCGCTTCCAGGCTCTGAACTTCAATGGACGTCTGAAGTACCTGCATTTGCACGGAAACACAGGGGCCGATGGGACCGCAGCTCCTCCTCAGCTGGCTCTGTTTGCCATCGCCACTCCTGTGCAGCCTCCTTCAGTCATGGAGATCCGGACGAAGACCCTCATCTTCCAGACGAAACACAGAATGGACTTTGCTCCTCTGGGCATAGACACCAGGTAGACATCTCTGGACAGTCTCTTCATATAATATTAAATACTTCCCAGGATCAGCTTCTTTAACAGTCCTTGTGTTTGTGTGTTTCAGAGGGAAGCTGGTTTTAGGATATTCAGAGATCGAGTTGGTCACACCAGGCTCCGGCTATCAGTTCATCCACGCTGCTGACATGATGTACTGCGCTGACAACCACCTCCGCAGTGAGTTGTCCTATAAGACACACCAGCATTATTCATGTGCTACTCTTCAGCGCTGTTATTAACCTGATTCACATCTCCGTCTTCAGTGATCAAGACTGGAGACAGCGGCTTCACGTTCTTCAGACTGCTGACTAAAAAAGGACACTGGTTGTGGGTTCAGGCCAACGCCAGGGTCGTCTTCAAGGGAGGGAGACCAGACTTCATCATCGCTCGGCAGAAAGCCCTCACGTAAGCATCGGCTTCTTATCTTACGCTCTTATTTGGTCAAGGGTGTCATTTCTGAAATGTGTTCTTAAGAGAGGTCCTTAGAATAGTCTGCCTCAGATTCATGATGTGTTCTTAAACTGCAGAATTGTTCGCACCGGTGATTTTATAATTGTGAATCCCATTTTCCTCATAAATTAAAGGCACGTGTGAGTTGATCCCAGTTAGCATTCGTAGGTAGAGACCTGCAAATCACCATAAAAGTGTGTGAGACTGTAGGGCCGTGTGCACAAAGAGAAATAAAAGAAGAAGGAGCAAATGAGACAATTAAAGTCAAGAATGTCCAACCTAAAGTCTGAAAAGGGTGGAGCACCCTTAAGCAGAAAGTGAATGCCAAATGAGTGGTCATATTTAGTAGCGTCAGAAGTGGATATAAAATAACAGGAAACTAGAATTACCACCCCATGGTTATATGCCTTCGCCCACCAGTCCAGTGTCTCTGACAGTCTCCATCCATGTCAGTGAAAACATGGATGCTTCACACACAGAAGATCTATACAATCAGCACAGTTTCAAGATTAGAGTCACCAATTCAGTATCTGACCAAATGTCTCCCCTTCTGTTCCTGAGATATGACGCTGAGTAATGGCCAGAAAAGTGTTTTATGCAGAACATAATGATGTCAAAATGAAGTTGACCTTTGACCACTGAAACCCAATCAGTTCATTGTTGAGTTCAAGTGGACATTTGTGCTAAATTTGAAGAAATTTCCTCAAGGTGTTTTTGAGATACCACGCTCAGGAGAATGAGACAGTCAAAGTCACAGTGACCTTGACCTTTGACCTATGACTGCCTAAAACTAGTCACTTCATAGTTGAGTCCAAGTGGATATCTGTGCCAAATTTGAAGAAATTTCCTAAAGGTGTTTTTGAGGAATTGTGTTCTAAAGAATGAGATGGATGCAAGGTCACAGCGACCTTTACCTTTGACCCTTGACCACCAAAATGTTCTGAAATTCCCTTAAGGTGTTCTTCAGATATCACGTTCACAAGAATGAGACAGACAAGGTCACATATACCTTGACCTCTGACCACCGAAATCCAGTCAGTTCGTTGGTGAGTCCAAGTGAACATTTGTGCCAAATTTGAAGAAATTCCCTCAAGGTATTCTTGAAATATGGTGTTCACAAGAATGAGTCAGACAAGATCACGGTGACATTTGACCACCGAAATCTAATCAGTTTATTCTTCGGTCCAATTGAACGTTTGTACCAAATTTGAAGAAATTCCCTCGAGGTGTTCTTGAGATATTGCGTTCTAATGAATGAGATGGATGCAAGGCCACAGTGACCTTGACCTTTGTCCCTTGAACACTAAAATTACCAAGTCCAAGTGAACATTTATGAAATTTTGCTCAAGATGTTGTTGAGATAACACATTCAAAAGAATGCGACAGACAAGGTCACAGTGTTCTTGAGCTTTGACCTATGACCACCAAAATCTTATCAGTTCATTCACAAATCCAAGTGAACGTTTGTGCCAAATTTGAAGACAACCCATAAGGTATTCTTGAGATATCACGTTCACAAAAATGAGGCAGATGAGGTCACCTAGACCTTTACATTTTAGCCTATGACCACCAAAAACTAGTCATTTCGTTCATCGTTGAGTCCAAGTGCACATTTGTGCCAAATAACACCACTGTCAGGACTGAAGACAGAGACGAGCGCCATAACGATCTCCAGTGTGTGTTTGTGTTTGAAAGAGAGACAGAAAGAGGGGGAGACAAGGTGAAGATGGACTCATGCAACGTTTCTGTCTGCTGCTGAATGCTGCTTTGTCACTTTTTGACCTGCCCACCAGAACCGCCTCAGATATTTTCTGGCGTGATCAACCCTAAATTTTTAATTGGCATGGTTCTCATTAACATAACTGGTGTGAACTGAAGTGCATGATGCAGGAAATGGTTTTGGTTAAAGAACCGCTGAGGTCATTGTGCCAAACCTTCACCCTTAGTTTAAGTGTTTAAAGGTACAGTATTCAAATTTTTGGAGTTAATATTAACCCGTTTGTCGCTCCATATTTTTCTGTAGAAACGAAGAAGGAGAGGAACACTTGCACCAGAGGAGACGGCAGCTTCCCTTCAACCTTGCCACAGGTGAAGGCGTCCTCTACAACGTTTTTCTGGAGTCTATCCCCGGTCCTCCTGGCTCCGGTGCACCGGGCTCCACAGTGCCCACAACAGAGAAACCTTTGGACCCCGCCTCCCTGCTGGGATCCCTTCGCCGGCAGGACCACTCTATTTACACCCAGCCTCAGACACCCAGTCCGCAGCTCCAAATCCTAAACCAATTAGAGGACTCTGATTGTGAAGAACAACTCCAGCCGTCTTTGGAGCAAGCCTTCATGGACAGCCATGCTCTGCTCAGCGTGCCGGGCCAGATCCAGGCCTCGCAGAAGAGGACACTCACCGGGGACCTCACATCTGAAGCCATGATTGACTCTTTGGAGCAGATTTTGGGGGATATTGGGGTTGGAGGGATCGAGGGGCTTGAAGTGGAGGAGACGGAGCTGAGGGACTGGGAGAACATGCTCGCCAGGATGAGCGACCAGAGGGAAGACGTATCAGAGGAACTAAATCACATCCTGGCTAACGATGTGTTCACGTACGTTGAGGAGGCTCTGCGGAGGGAGACTGGTGTGTGTGTGCAGGACTCGGATCATGTTTCTGGGTCGATTAACAGTTCATCCGTCCAAGGAAACCATCCTGGATCTTTGTTTTCAAACAGCCAGTGGCAGCCAGTGACGGACATGAAATCTGGCTTTGCAGAGCAGACTCTGTTAGGAGGTGTTTTTGGCGGTGTTGGGTGTTCGCCTGGACTAAACGGCGCTTCTCAAGTTGCGTCTCACACACCAACACCCACACAGTGTCGTAACACTCACCAGGGACACACCTCTTCGTTGTGGCCTCCGAGCAGCAACAATCACCACTGTGGCAAACAAATGATTTCTACACACGCTGAAGTGACACAACATTTTCCATCTGTTAAAAGCACCAACAGTATCCACAGCAGCAGCCGTCAGTCAGGCTTGGATGTGACGGGCCAAACTGTACAATACACGCTGACTGGTTCACAGAGCTTGTCAGCGTGGCGGCAACAGCAGCTGCCGCAAAGTTTTAGCCATCACACACTGACACATTCCTCACACACACCAGGCAGCATGAGCTCGACAGCTCAGCCTTTGTACCCGCAAACGCAGCACTTATCCGGCAGCTGCATGTATGAAAAAAGAGAAGGCCACATACCGAGCGCTGCTACCGTTGCTGCCCAACAGAATGGGCCCCTCCTGGGACCTTCCTGCGCCAGAGGAACCACACACGCTGCAGGGTCGACCACAAATGCTCCCTTTGCACTGCCACGTCCAGGCATGGCGGCTGGAGTCATCAACCAGGGGATGATGCACCCAGCGGCGGCAGCTGGCTGTACGGATTTTGGCAATATCGGTTTGGTTCATCTGAGCGGAAACAACGCTGGTCTGGGAGCAGCTCACTCAGAATATCATCCTGAAAATGGATCATTACAGTCGTCGTTCTTCTGTTGGAGCGATGGCGCTCAGGTAAAATAAAGCCACTATTAGAAACTAATTTGGGAAGGAATGGCTCAGATTTCAGAATTACCCATACGAGAGCTTTCCAACTCTTAGTCCAAGTGGTTATAATTTAAAAAAACACACGTGTATAAGTCTCAGGCAGTTCTTGCCCTGTTTTAATGAGCCTCTCCTCCATCTCAGCTGACCAGCAAACACAGAGTTGTGAAGTGAGAGAAGTCATTTCAGACGTCCCACTCATTTGCTGCACAGTGTTGAGGGACTGATAGTTAAAGCAACTTCAGGAGTTAAATGTGCATGGAATTCTACAGTTTTAATCATCACTACGTTAGAAAAAGCTCGTTCTTTGACATAAAGTCATGGGTACAAGTCTGTGTACACAAAAACTTGAAGAGTGAGATCAACTACAACTTCCAAGGAGCATTTTGGTCCAAATTATCCAAGCACCAAGCTTAATGTTAAGGCTAAAGTAGCTCAGTCCATAGGGACTTTGCTTGAGAACCGGAGGGTTGCTGGCTCAAGTCCTTATACGGATTGAGCATTGAATAGTACCTAGAGAAGTGCCAGTTCGCCTCCTGGGCACTGCCGCGGTGCTCTCAAACCCCCAACAGCCTGGGGCGCCTATGTGTTAGTCAATTTTTCTTATCACAGAGATAATGCAAATTTGACAAAGTAAAAGAAATAAAAGTAGCTTTGCAAGTTGCAGCTATTTTCTCGTTGCTTGGCTTGCTTAGCTTCAGTGTAGGGAGACTTTATTTTGATGTAGAGTAACTGGTAGCTCAGCTCACTACATTTTCTTGCCCGACGCTGGTTTTGTTACTGCATCTTGCACGATTGTGACGCCATTGAGGTGATCTCCCAACAGAGGTGACATATAAACACCTGGCAAAATAATAAAACAGCTTCTGTGGAAGTTTCCTCGACAATAGGTGCCACTGAGACCATATTTAGCCATGATGACGCAGACTCACAGGTAACCGCTGCTGGTAATAGGATGATAAGACATGTTAGTAAGAATGGTCTATGAAGAAAATTGCAATTGTATCTTGTGGCATCCTCACCTGTCCTTAAGGTACCCAGGGTGTCACAGCATCCACTTTGTGAACTGCTGATTTTTATATTTCAAACAGGCCTGAAATTATTATGACAGCTTTGTTGAGTCTCGTAGGAAAAAAGCAAGCACTCTCAAAATAAATCCCCTCGAAAGGTGCACGGCCAGCAACAGACGTTTCGACAGAAAGTCTTAAGACTTTCTGTCGAATCGTCTGTGTTTCTGGTACTGCCACCCAAGCTGGTTTATTAAATTTACCAAAAGGACATTTGTGAGTGCTGGCATTTTTCCCTTTGTTAGCTTTGTTGAGTCTGCCAGCAGTCCACAGTTTTGTCTGTACGCTCTTCACACCTCCAAATGTTCAGTACTGATCTGATATCTAGACCCCTTCCTTTTATTGTCAGGAGAGACAATAGAGTGGACGTGACCTCCTACAATCTGATCCATCTGGCTGTTTTAATTTGCAGGATAATCACAGTATCTCTGCGCTCTTCTTCCACAGATCCCCAAAGTCCCCCTGAACGGTGTCATTGACCCGTTTGCCTTCCCTGCCCTTCCTGCTGGGAGCATCAACCTGTCCCAAAACACCGGCCCATAGCTGCCTCTGCTCTGCTCTGCACTCACAGACTCTGATCAGACCCAGAGATACGCCTGAGTATGATGAGGACTTTGTGTTTCTGGGATGCTTTGTGTGATATTTTATAGATGTTGTGTCTATGAACCCTCTCATTTCAAACAAACGTTGCTACGTCAGTCTTTGCTGATGATGTAGCTGTGAGTATCTCCAGTCTCTGGGCATTTGAGCACTGACTCTTTAAATAGTTATCAATCAGCCATAACCAATAATTTTACACATACTCGTTCTGCAAGTAACCAACAATGTTGTGAAGTGTCCTGTCAGCTGATTGGAAGCTGCACCCGACAGGATTCATTGCAAGTGGACTTTCTGTACGGAATAAAGGACAGTTACAGCAGGTTAACTCCTCCTACTCTACATCACAATGTGAATCTGTGAACATGGTTTATATGCAGTTTATATCAGTATCGTTCTTTGAGTGGCGTTTAGAAGACAAATCCATAGACGGTGTAAAAGAAGTGGACGTAGCACCGTGACATCACCCTTTGGTTTGTGGACGAATGCTTTGAAGCCACAGGTTTGGCATTTTGGCATGGATGTTTAATAATACCTAGATACTGGATGATGGCGCCCGTTCAGTCCAGTGGAGCTGCTCGCCTGGTGCAAAGGCCAAAAAAGGTTTTTACCTATGGGGTTTACTTCCAGGGTATGTGGCACACTAAATATGCACAGTAGTGTTTCGCCTGCGAGTTCCTGCTCGGCTCAAAGACTTCCCACTGTGATGACACCTTATTTAGGTGACACGCCATCCACCATCCCCTCCACCTCACGATGACAAAGTCAGCTCATGTACTACTTTATATGTTCACTTTTGAAACATTGACATCATATGTATAACACGTGCAAACATCACATATTTGTGGTTTGCAGAAACCATGACCATGACATTTTCCTCTGGCCACAGGTATGAACATCGTGTCTCCAAAGACGTTTGGATTTTCTTCAGAAACTTAAGAGTGAAATGTAGAAACAAGTTTTTCCCCGACACTCACGCAGCTTTTGTTTGAAAAGAACTGTGACTCAGACTGATGCTCCACATTTAAGAGTCACAGTTAACACTTAGATTTGCCAATTATCTGGCAGTTTTAAAGGAATTGTGTATTGAATAATCATGTGAGACATGAAATGCAAACAATGCAGTATTAAAATACTGTAAAATCTATTTAATTGAACTCAACTGTTGATGTGACCAAGATAATCCTAATGAAACATATTTTCACCCCTGACATTTAGCATGTAGTAGCCATATATACACATTAAAACAGATGTAGATGAATGTATATTTAAGTGTTTATTAATGTACAGTATTTGGCAGCAATTACATCTTCAAGGTTCACTTTTGACCTTGGGTAAGTTTGACAACAAAAACTACTTACTGGATTTCTTTCTGGAGCTTTCAGCCACATGTCATGGCTTTGACCAGCAGGTTTGCTCAGTTGTTATGGAAATTTTTTTGTAAAAATATAACGAAATAATTCATATTCATAGAAAATATGCAGACAAGTTTTATTTAGGTTACATTTTGACATTGACTGTTTATACACCAGTGACAGTTTTGGTTGTTGACTCGCTCAAAGAAATGATCTGGTCTATTGTCAAGTTTATGTATTTCAATTAAATGTAAAAAATTTAATTGAATCAAGTATTTCTAACTAAACATGAATAAATAAATGAATAAATAAAAAGAAAACTGTTATTAATACTCTGAGAATTTATGTAACTGTATCTCATAGCATTTACCTTATTTTTTAAGTTTATGTAATTATTTTTAATACATTTTGTGTATTTAAAATATGTTGAATTTCCTTTAATGAAGTTATGTATTTCTGCAAATTATTTTTTTTGTATTTTAATGAGGCAAATTCAGTGAGCTACATAAATTCTCATAGCCTATTCATCTCATTTTAATTGATTTCCTTTCCTGGTTTATGTTAGACTTGATTCAATGGAAATCTTTATATTTATAAATTCTATGAGCGACATACATTTTCATAGCCCATTCATCTCTTTTTTATATTAATTTATTACTTTTTATTTGGTTTATGTTACAATTGATTAACTAGATTCAATGGAAAATTTTATATCTAATTAAAATACTTAAACCTGACAAAATAGATCAAATCATTTGTTTAAGTTCAAAGAAACTAAAAAGATATTTTAAATTAATAGAAAATATTTGGACATATTTTATTTGATTTTACAGCCACAGTTTTGGTTGTTGACTCACTCAAAGAAATTATTTGGTAATTGGTAAATATAAATATTTCCATTGAATCAAGTCATTCTAACATAAACCAAAGGAAAAAAAGTAATTTAAACAAATAAAATTGAGATTAATAAATTATGAGAATTTATTTAACTATAACTATTTATGTAATTACTGTCAATAAATTCTGTGTATTTCAAATTTGTTGAATTTCCTTTAATCAAGTTATGTATCTAATTACTGTAAATTATTTCTTTGTGTTTCAGTAAGCTAAATTATATGAGTTACATAAATTCCCATAGCCTATTCATCTGTTTTATTTGAATTAATTCCTTTTCTTTTTGGCTTACTTTAACCTAACAAAATAGACCAACTAATTTCCTTAAATGCAAAGAAACTAACAAATATTTTACATTCACAGAAAGTATGCAGACATATTTGATTTCAGTTACAATTTTTGTAACTGAAATCAAATAAAATATGATTTCAGTTACAATTTTTGTTGTTGACTCACTCAAAGAAATGGTCTGTTCTCAAGTTCACGTTTCAATAACATATAAAATTTCTATCCATTTAAGTCAAGTAATTCAAACATGAACCAAAAAAGTACCATCTATGTAATTAAATCAAACTGACATGAAAAGAATTAATCTAATTTACTTTATTAAATTCATGTAATTACTGTAAATATATTCTGTGTATTTACTTTAATAAGTTTATGTACCCAATAACTGTTAATAAATTCTATGTATTTCAATAACGTAAATTCTGTGAGCATAAATTTTCATACTCTACTCAGCTCAGTTTTATCTAATTTAATTACATAAATGGTATCTTTTGATTTATGTTAGAATTATTGACTCAATTCAATGGAAACTTTCTTTATGTGTAATTTGAATATGTAAACCTGACAAAACAGGACAAACAATTTCTTTCAGTGCAAATACATTAATGAACACTTAACAAATGTCTTTATATCAGCTTACAACCACATTATAGTGGTTCATAGTTTTTATACAACATTTAATGCTTATAAATGTTAAATTCTGTTTAAACTGAACACTGATTGGTGGATAATTCTTCAGTAATCAAACTGGAGACTGATGGAGTGCATAATGAGGGTTAATAGATTATTGGCAGTTAAAGATAATGTTGCAACCAGGAATACATGAACTCATTCTTAATTTGTTTTCGCTCAAACACCTGATCTGGGAGAGATGGCAGCTCTAAGGTTTAATGTGAACACATGTCAAAGAGTGTGACTCTGAACTTTACAAACATGCTGTATTATTTCAGTTTAAATCCATCTCAGATGTTTCAAAGAAGAACTTTGTCATATTCTTAATAAAGTACACGTTAATGCATCTTCGCCTGCAGGACGTCGCCATGTTATTGTGCTTCTGTAATTATAGGTCATGTTACTCTCTGTAGCTGCTTTGTATTCCTCGTGTATAAAACACAGCCATGGGGGAGAAGTCTTATTTATTTTGCCATTAAAGAACTGTAACCGCTCGGATACCTTCATGTATTATTTCTCTGTGTTGTCTCAGGAGGAGTTCATGTGGGGACACAAACTGGGTCGCCCTCTGACGGTCACACATATGAGGAGGTATCAGGTTCAGCTCATTGTGTTCCTGTGCTCCGTCTGCAGCTCCAGTACCAACTTGTATTGTTATCTGTGGAGAATCCGCGATGGCACATTTAATGTTGAGATATGTGTTCCCACAAACCATTATGTAACCGCCAGCAGCCTCTTACACAGCAGATTCGCCTCGGCCTCTTCAGTGTCTCCTGTGTTTCTGATTGAATCATTTAAAAAAAACACACTGCTGACGGAGGCCAAACAAGAGTCTACAGCCATGGCAGCAGCTCTGTCAGGCTGGACTCAGTCACAATGGTGCTTTGAGCTAAATGCTAATGTTAGCCCCTCCTGCTGGCTGCAGACAAAAATGTGGTTTTAGTGGTCCAGGAACAATACAGAAAGACTTTTGCTTATGTGAGACAGTGCAGAAGTACTCAGCTACACCTAAAAGCCCTGCATTCAAAATAAGATCTGTGTGAAAGTACAAATGTATAAACATCAGAATATACTCAGCTATACTACCTGAAGTTCGAACTCATTTGGCTCATAAAGGTGCAGCTCATTTAAATTACTGTATATTCAGCTTGTGAATTTCCCCATGGGGATTACCTTTTTGAACTATCAATTTGAATCTGTGAAGTTACCAACATTTTGAAATAAATAAAGTGAGGTAAAAAACTTAATATTTGCCTTTGAAATGCAGACACTCAAAATTGTACTTATGAACAATTCTTGAATGCATATACGTCGTTACTTTCTGCCACTTAAAATTAATATAATCCTGGTTTAATGCATGACACAAAAAACTTACTCATTATCATGTAGTTTAATGTCTGCTTCTGGATATAATAGTTTTAAACTGTTCTTTAATTGGCTATGCATGGAAGCATAATGTATTCACTTGAGAAAAAATAACTCAGATTTTTATTTTATTTTTTTTTAATTAACAAGATCATTATCGCAGGGCGTCGGTGGCTTAGTGGTAGAGCAGACGCCCCATGTACAAGGCTGTTGCCGCAGCGGCCCGGGTTCGACTCCTGTGGCCCTTTGCTGCATGTCTCTCCCTCTCTCTCCCCCCATTTCACACTTCACTATCCTATCAATTAAAGGCAAAAATGCCCAAAAAAATATCCTAAAAAACAAGATTATTATCGCAACTTTTAGAAGGTTTTCATGGAAAAAAAAATCTTGCTTTTCAGAATTAAGATTATGTGCATATGTCAGAATTCTGAAAAAAAAAGAAATGTAATGAAAAAAAATTCCTTAATTTTCCAAAGTTATGACATTATATCAGAATTATAAGTTTTCATGGAAAAGCCTGCTTTTGTTTTCCTAAATTAAAAAGATAATGACCTCAGTTATAGCTGCTGCACAGTGATGGGTCGGGTCCGGGCATTTTTAGGCAATTCTGAGCAACAAGCAGAAGAATTGGAAGACAGCCGTCCATGCATGGAAAAGCAGATTTGAAACCACTGTAAAAAATTCAGTTATCAAAACAAAAATCTGAAAATACACATACTGCATCTAGACAGCATGGAGATGTTGGTAATTTGTTTGTAACAATGATTGATTTGCTCCATAAGTGAAAAACTGATGTTTAAAATTGCCATTTTTACATTGACTCCAATTGTTCACATTAGAGCAAAATTTAAAATACTGTCAAAAATTCAGTTTTTGAGATAAAATTCTGAAATTTGCCACACATCATCTACCATGACTCTAGAATTTTGTCTTTTTTTCATGAACATTGAAGATTTATTTAGCAAGAATTTGCATGTATATGTTTACAGTACCGTTTACAGTCAAACATTTTGATGCACTGCAGGCTCAATTTTTGATAAATCAAAAATCTGTGTGGATCGTTTGTGTAGGACAGTCTGAAGATGCTCTGTAGCAAGTTTGGTGTCAATTGAGCAAAAATTGTGGGAGGAGATAGGTTTAAGAAGTTTTACAGTTTTTGAAAAAAAACAGAGTGATGAACTTCATAATTTTTAACAGGTTTAAATGTACAAAAGTTTCTTCAGTATTGGGGCTACAGTTTGATGAAAGTTATGAAGTTGTAGCACGTATGGCCGATTTGTTCAAAGTTTTGAACTTTAGACACTTGCTGTAGCGCCACCATCGGGACTATTGGCTTGAGTTTACAGCTGAGGATATCTGGCATGAGACTGGACCTTTGTGCAAAGTTTGGTGAGTTTTCAGCCATGGGAAGTATGATTTCCTCGGAAGAAGACAGAAGAAGAAGAAGAAGAAGAAGAAGAATACCTAGGATTACAATAGTGTCCGGACCCTAATAACTAACTAAAAAAAGAAAAGTAAGAGAATATACAAGAGTATTACCTCGGTTTTCTGAATTAAGATTATTAGCCTATGTCAGAATTCTGAGGAAAGTTTTCAGTTGTCCAATTTTCTGAATTAACAATATTATATTAGAATTACAACAAAAGTTTTCATGAAAAAATGCTCTTGTTTTTCTAAAGTAAGGAAATAACATTGATAATGAAAATAAAAAATAATAAATAAAAAGAATTTAAAAAAAAGAATATACAAGACTTTCTGAATTAAGATTATGAGCCTATGTTAGAATTCTGAGAAAAGTTTTCATGCAAAAAGTATTTGCCCTGAATTTTCTGAATTGACAACATTATTACATCAGAATTATAACAAGAGATTTCATGGGAAAAAAACCCTGAATAATTAAAAAAGAGCGAATATATGAGTATTACCTTGTTAACTCAAAAAAGCAAGAGCAGAATTTTATTAAAAAAATAATAATTCTGAGATAATAAACTCGGTAATGTAGAAAAACAGGTCATTTTTATTCCTCAAGTGAATGAATTATGTTTCTTTAGTCATGTGTTCACAATTATCACTCACTACTCACTATGTAGTGGGCTATAAAGTGAGCAGGGTCTCTGCGGAGCCATAGATAAGAACATCTTGATCATCATGTTCTTATCTCTGGCTCTGGGTCTATGGTGATGTCGTCACAGCCTAAAGGTCAAGTGGCCTCAGTGTGGGAAAACAGCAGGAAGTATGCACGAAGCTGATTGGCTGAATCCTGCTGCATCTGATTGGCTGTTTGCCGAGTACTGTTCGGTCATTGGCTCCTGGTTGTCTGCCGGAAATATTTGTTTGAAGACGTCCCGTTCGCCGATAACGCCGCGGGTGGTTTTATACGAATTAAATTAATGATGTTTTAAAGAAAATAAAATTGAGATTAAACATGTCGGTGCCCACCGGCCGCTGCAACGTGTTATAAACCAAACGCCTGGTAAAAATATTCAGGTTTAATATGAGTGGTTTTACACCAGTACTGCATGCTAGCCGCTGTAACGCGAGCTAACTGCTAACGGCTAACGTTAGCTAGCTTGTTAGAGAGGACGGTTGGGCCGACTTTCTGAGAGGATTACCAAACATGAAAGCAGCAGACAACACGGCGACATTTGGCAAACCTGGCTAACCAAGTGGACAGCGCATACTAAGTAGGAATGGATCCGGAGAACAGGTGTGTGCTAAGCAATTATCACCTGTGTTAAACTGGGTGGGAGGGGCGCAGTGAAGTCTGTTTGAGGTTGGATATCGACCCACATTGACTGTCAGGGATCATCAATGTAGTGCTGTTTAAATAACACAAACCCATGTTTTAATGTCATTTCCCTTTACATAAATATTTTAGCTTCCATGTGAAGTGACCCAGTGACTCAGATTTAACATGAAAATGTTTTGCTACACATTACCTACAGGATACACCACTCCAAATGGAGTTTTCGTGCCCTTTCTATTAATATTTTTATGAAAAATTATTGTTTTTCTTCAATAGCTTCCATGTAATGTGACCCAGTGACTCAGATTTGATATAAAACTGTATCACTACACACCTCCTCATACTGGACTTGAGATTTTTTCTTTATATCCCTCCATGTAATGTGACTCAGGGTGTCAGTCTCAATATCAAATATTGTTTTTCTGCACAGCACACAACTCATCATATTGGATTTTAGTTTGGATGTTAGTTCTTCTGTTTTATATAGATATTTTTAATGGAAATTCATGTTATTTTTCAACAGCTTTCATGTCTTCATGGATTCAGTAGCTTCCTTAGCCAATCTCCATAGACCTTTGTATTATTACACAGGTTTGAATACACAAATTGATGGAACTGACTATTGCTTTTCACTTAAATCACATTTCATTATCTCATGTGACAAGAAAGTTGATTGATTGATGTAATGTGACCCAGAGAAGTGAGCTAACTGTCCTCTTCATATCACGTGAAACAGATAAATAAAAAGACGCCACTAGGTCCGAAGTGAAAGTTGAATATCCAACTTAAAACTCAGCTTTCTCACGGTGGTGAGAAATATGAAATAGCACATTATGACACACTCTATATTGTGTAATATTCTGGTTTTGCATCTGTTACCTTATTTCCCCATCTTAAAACATCACTGAACATGCTCAGTGTTTAGCAGGTATTCTCCAGATGTTCAGCATCTTACTTTAGGGTGTTGGCATGCTAGCATTAGCTAAGCACTAGAAACACTCTTAAAACTCCCACTATTGGCAGAATACCGCTGAGAGGCCGTTTACACGTTGCCGGCTATTTTCATAAACGGACATTTCACCGTCTCCGTTTTCAAAAAGATCTCCGTTTTCACTTACCCGTGTATATATACACAAGAGCATGGCAAACCTGTAGGTGGCAGTGTAACAAGAAGCTCAAGCGTTCCATGTATCCATTGTCACCGTAGCAACATAGGTCGCACTTTTGACACAGGCGCAAGTTCCGGCGCATACTGTGACATCGGCTGCCTATAACTCCGTTTATCTCCGTTTATCTCAGTTTATATGCAAACGCGCAACCGGAGTTTTCCAAAATCTCCACTCTGGCCGGAGTTTTTAGAAAGACTTGTTTTCAGAGGAGAAATCTCCGTTTGCGTGTAAACGAAGGGCACAAACGAAGGAAGATGTCTCCGTTTATCAAAATCACCGTGTACGTGTAAACGGCCTCTGAATCTCAGATGAACAGTCTGAGGTGTTGCATTCTGGGTAATGCACGTGCCAGGTTTTAAATGAAGAATGCACGGTAAAAAACAACATCTCTGGTTCTGATGAATTTATTTTGATCCGTTGACCTAAATATGCATCATTCAGACTTCATAGGAATCACATGAACACATAATGCAGATAGATATTTATATAACTTGTAAGTTTGAAACGTGACATTGATGGTTAACTTTTTCGTAGTCATTCAATATAACCTTCCATTTGGAAATGAACAGGTTAATGCATCCTGTTTCATCTCCTCACATTACCATTTGTGCTGTACTTAAAGAGCTCTCCTCCTGTCTAAGTGAGCAGTCGCCTTATGCAATGCTAAACCATTATTTTACTTTAGGAATAAGCGCAGAAGACCTGTATTTTAGCTGTTTTTCTAAAAGCTCATCCAAGTCCAGCTCTGAAATCCAAGCTGTCCCCGAAGAAAAGGCTGACTGGTCTGTCTGAATGAGGGATTAAAGACTAAGGAAAAATAAAGTAACTCAATATCACAATCAACCTGACCCGATACGACGTTCTCACGCGAGGAATCTGATGCTCTATTAAGAGGCGAAAAGAAAGAGAGGAAGACAGGCTTGTGAGAAAAGGAGGGGAGATGGATGGAGGGAGGAAGTGGCTCTAAAAACAAATGACTGCTCTGGGAGTTGGTTCATAAAAAGGCACAGTAGTTCAGCTTCAGTTCATGAAAGGTAAACTAGTGGGGAAGAAATGCCTCAGAGAGAGGATAGCCATTAACTTTCTATGAACTTCCTCTTCAGTTTGAGTCAGCTATCATATGAATATTGGCTCAAAGCTGTTTGTATGTGACATTAATAGATTAAAATCTGATTTAAAATAGTTTTACAGGCTTGCCTCAGGCATTTTAACAATCATTGAATAATCTGTTCATTTACTGGTGTTTTTCCGACTTCAGGAAGTGGCTTATCAGGTTGTTGTGATTGCCTAAATAGCTAGTTACTTTTCAGCTAGGGTTGTGTCTGAAATCAAAGACAAATATCTGTATACTACTATTAGTAGTGAAGTAGGGAGTAATTTTGGTTTTTAACTGTTCCTCCAAGTTTCCACCATAGACTTCTCAGATGGTGTTATTTAAATAAATGTTCGAGGTAAGAAGAGGTCAAATATGATATTTTACTAACAAGCAAAGATAAAAGAAAAGTATAGAATTTTTTTTACACTTTTTATTCTGCAGACAAGAAACCAACTCAATAGCTCAGCAACGCTGTGGTTAACGTGTGGTTAAGTTTAGGCACAAAAACCACAGGCTGAAAACATCCACTTTTAGTAGCACAAAAGCTGCTGGGGAAAAAAAACAAACTCCTACATTTGGTGGCTCAAACATCGGGATGTGTTGGTGAAAAACACACAGGTTCAGTGGCTTAAATGCCGCTAAGAAAGGCCACGATGTGCCGCTAAATACACCCAGGTTTGGTGCCACAAGCACTGGTGGAAATGCTGCAAAGGGTCGCCAAGAAACAACTGGTGGTGGTCTGCAGCTTGGCAGGCAAAAAAAACTCTGGGTGGGGCTTGAGGTTTACTTGGTGCTGATTGGATATACTCAAGGCGGGACGTGACGTCAACAGAAAGCAACAAAATAGCCGGCATTTTTAAAACTCAGCAGACGAGGAGTCGCATTTTTAAAAGGAATCGTAAGATTCTGCTTCTTCTTCTTTGTTGTTGTTGTTCTTTGTTTGTTTCTTTGCCGTGTCGCCCTGGTCGCGCAACGATTACGTCACATCCAGAGCCCGGTAACTTTACAGGAACCTTCCTCCTACTCCGCCCTCTCAGTGGAAACACGACGGTGGAGAGGGCCAAGCGAGAGGACGTTCCTGTAAAGTTCCTGCCCCCCAAATAGTACCAGGAACTTCTTCAGTGGAAACGGGCCTAAAAATCCTCTGTTTTATCTGGTGACCCTTTGGAGAGGCCTGACCCTTAGGTTGGGAATCACTGGACTAAACTAACTGTATTTTAGGTGGTTCAATCTAGCTCAACATTGAGCAGCTGCAATACTTGAGCTGCTCTAACACTGATGCATCAACATTACCTATGTAGTAATTTCATAATTAATGATGTGTGAGTCACAGGGGTCATTTTTTCTACAAGTACTTTTAATTTTTAGGTGCGCTTTGCTGATAATACCTTAGTACTTTTACTTACATAGGATTTTGAATGCATGACTTTTACTTGTAATGGAGTATTTTTACATTGCAGCACTGGTACTCCACCTAAACAGGACAGAAAACGGTGTAAACACTCTTCAACTTGACACCAGATGCTAATTTGGCTCCACCATGTGGCGATAAATAGTCCTACAGATAATGCGAAAGATGCCTGAAACAGTCAAGGTAGAATCTGTTGTCATTTATACACAGTACTCAGAGGAGCAAAGTGTGTATGTCCATCAGTGCTTTGGTGAACAAAATAAAGAAAGAGGAAGAGACAAACAAGACAAGCAGCATGTTACTGTTGTGGCTGCTCGAGGTGGAGCTAGTTGTAACTACTTTATGTACAGTTAGGTAGTTTAGTCCAGTGGTTCCCAACTCAGCCCTCCAAAGGCTCACCAGGGGTCATGATATGATTAATGTGAGAGTAAAGGAGAAGAGGAAAATCCTGTTATACAACTCTGTATTAATTTTGATTGACTAGTCTTTGTTTTTTTCAAATACAGAACATTACATCTGAAATGAAAATGACAAGAAGCCCCAAATAGACACTTCTTTTTAAGGTCAGAAGCCAGAAATGTCAAAGCACCGTCTTAATTTTGAGCAATGTATCCCAGCAAACACTGAGACGTTAAATGACCATTGTTGGAACCTCCAGTCAAGATGTCCTGTTATGCTTCAAAAATGATTCCTAGGGATGCAGGATAATATCTGCACGTCATCGATATCAGCTGATATTGGCTTTAAATGAAATATCAGAATTGGGCAACATGCTGATAACAGTGGTACATCATTGGTATTGGCCAATACTGGCTTTAAAATTGACTATTAGAATCAGGCAAGATACATTAAATTGCTTTTTCCATAGCAATAATATGATAAATATTTCATAGTTTGCAAGAGAGGATCTGAATGGACCATTATTGGATGTGGAAACATCCTCATAACCATGATGCACTTTTTGGCGCCTGACTGGGCCTCAAAGTACTTCAAAATAGTATTGAAGCACAGTAACCTGAAATCACTGATTATTTGAGTTTGGGCCACACAAGCCTTCTTCCTTTAAATTCTTTTTTAGATAATTTCTCCTCCCTCGCTTGCAGGATGTTGTTTGATGACGCTGGATTATTTTACAAATTGTAATATGTATATGTGTATATATGTATATGTATTGTTCCCTTGTATCTGAGAAGTCCACAGTCAACACAGAAACGTTGTGCTCAATGTTCATTATATTGATGCTTGTTCTGCAGATGCCTGAAGGTGGAGCTGTTGTACCATGAGTGGGACGGAGCACAGTTTTGCCCTGGCAGTTTCTGTACTTGGCGAGTAATGTCCCCTTGAGGAAATTCTTTTCATACTCAGGGCAAAAACATGACACACACCTACTGACTGAGCAGTTACATCAGCTGTTTCCTAGAAACTGATGAATAATATCATCGTGTTGTCAAAGATCAATCCAGAGGAGGAGTCTGGTGAAAATGTGGGGAAAAGAGATGCACTACTGTTGGAATGAACATTTAATACAGACATTTTACCATGCAAAAAAACCCTCGAATTATTTCACTCGATGTATCATTGGTTAATCTGATAAGAAATTCAAAGCACAGTTAAATAGGCATTAAAGTTTATTCTCTGAAAGTCATGATTTTATTTATCCATCCAGCTGCAGTCAGTAAAAAAATGTATTCTTTCCATTTTTAGAATCAAAATCAAACTATGTGCATATATAGACTTGATATAAAATAAAATACTTAAAATACTTTGCATGCATGCATATGTTTGCCTCCGTGTGTATATAAATCTGTCAGCTACAGCAATCAGTAAAAATAATTAAGTGAACTACAGTCTATAATGTAAACTGAGGCTCGATTGGAGTCCATCAACCTTTCCCACCTTAACAGTTTTTTGATTTTGACAGTTATTTTACTCATTACCTTCATAAACTGTTAATTAGTGGAAAAGCATGAAACCATTGGCTGCTGCCAATTGTTCCACTCATTAAACACCCTGTAAAGCATTCACAGTGTTATTAAAAATATGTCAGTAGAACCTTAAAGTCCCTTTAGAGGAATGAATGTCTTAGTGTTTCAGTTTGTTTTACAGTTCAGTCCAGTTGTGTCCTAGTTCTCTGAGAATCTCTTTCACATACCAGCAAAAATTGGTGTTGTAACTGAAATATTGAATCAGATTGGATCGATTCAGGAAATCAGTGGCGATACCCAGCCCTAATATTCAAAACAATAATATAAGATCTGATCAACGAAATGATTAATGTATATAGTTTTATAAGTTAAGATATGACCATAAGTGTGTTTCCATTAATCCTAGAAATGCGCAAAACCTAAATATCGCAACAAAAAACTGGTAATGGAAACATCTACATTTCGAAAAAACTCTCAAATATCGAGAAAAAGTTTTTACACTCTCATGAGGTGGTTTTTCAGATGTGTCGATATAGAAGTATATCGCAAAAGTGTAATGGAAACTCTTTTTTCGCAAATATACATCACCGGTAGGGGTGTAACGGTACACAAAAATCTAATTCTAATTTAAAATAAAAAGTATAGTGCAGCTGGTCAGCTTTAAAGCCTGCTCAGATTCAGTTTTACTAGGAACTTACTTAGCTTTCCCACGTTGTTAAAGTGCAGTAAACAAAACATGCTTATATCTAAAGTGCAGCTTAAACAATTTTACTCAACTCCAATGGCGTTGGTTATTTCTTTAGCGCGATGGTCAGGGAAACGCTCTTTCTTTTTAAACGATGACGATATCGTAGTTTGCACCAGATTGCTTTTTCTAGTCGTGCCGGTTAACGTTCAAACTCGGGTGGTGTCGCTTTAGATGCGTTAGCATGTTAGACGTGTTTCCAAGTACATACCCTACCGCTGTTCTGCAGTGTCGGCACACTGCCTTTGTCTTGTCCACTTGTTTATTTCCATCTTTGAATTTTACCCTGAAACCAAAGTGTTCCTGAACGGAGGACTTAAGGTTTGCGGGTGGGTCTTCAGGTTCGTCAGGCTCACTTGCCATGTTGTCAAAATGCGAGAATGCGCTGCACAAAGTGAAGGTGGAGATTTACGGTCGGACTCGGTCCGTCACTCAATTATGTCCGTCGGGGAACTAGATATTTTAAATGGTTCGGCTCGCAAAAATGGAATTAAAATAAAACAAAATAAAATAAAATAATATCCTGCGCCCAATAATTCGGTACAGGGTCGTGCCGAACCGAAAGTTGCGTACCAAACGGTTCGACACAAATACATGTACCGTTACGGCCCTAATCACCGGACATTCAAGTGAATTCCTTGTTCACGATCCTCTCCCAGAAATCCTTTATCCATGGTCGCTGCCACACATAAGGACTTTGCCTTTGGAATACCACTCGTTCTCTTCGTCTTCAGTTGTAGACTACTGCAACAGCAGCAGTGGCAACCGAGATGATTGAGTGCGTTGATATGGACAGTTTAATTCCCTTTTCATTCGGAATGAAAGTTAATTCCTATTAAAAATGATCTTGTAAACACCTAATTTGGAATGAAAATTCAATCCAATGTAAGGGGCTGGAATATTCCGCTTCTAATTCCGAATGAAAGAATTTCTCGCACTTGTATACGCTCATTCCTCTTTAAGTTTATTCTGGTCTTTCTGTGCATGCTCGTTTCCTTGCCCTTCTGGCGCGATGACGTATATAGCGCGCATAGCAACAGGCTGAGATAGAGCAGTCAGACACGGAGCTCTCACCGGTTTCCATTCGCCACAGCACGGTCTTCTATTGTTGTTATCGTACTGCTGCTTCAAGGTTGTTGTCGTACTGCTGCTTCAAGAATATAAGCAAAACAAGCATGAAAAAGGCACTAAGAACGGTGTCGTCAAGCACCTTGTTATCCGGAGTGAGGACTACAGTGTTTTCTTCCGGTAAATGTAAACGTGTAACATTGCCCCGCCCCCTATCCAATCAGAAACCTTCCCTGCCCCAAACCTTGCGCGGACCCGAATAAAGGCGATTAAACTGATCTCCTGTGTAAACCCTCATTCGGAATGAATGTTTCTCATGTAAACTACCTGGAAAAACTTTAAGTATGAATGATTTAATTCAGATTTATTTCATTCTGAATGAGAAGCCATCATGTAACCGCACCCATTGTTCCAGCTCACAAGAGATTTGGAATGTCCATCTTACTTCCGCAAACAAAGTGGAGTCTCGCGGGACGAGATTTTACGAGAATTACGGCTCATACACAAAACACCTTTTAATGGAAACACCTGCAAGTCGCAATTGTACTTTGTCAGAACTTTAGAAATATTGCATTTATTTTGCACAAAACTGTGATGGAAACGTGACTTATGATTGCTTTTAGTTGAGCTAGAAATGGTCCACCCATGTAGAATAAAAGTTGATTTTCCCCCTTCCCCCCTTCCCTGACTCTACGTGGTCTTTTTAGTATTTTTTCATATATTATATGAAAACATTTCTTTTTGTTTAAAAAAGGTTGAGTTGATGCAGCTGAAGAGATTAAATTTGAATTGTCTATAAACTATTTCAAGATCTTCTCTCCTATAAAATGCATATTTCATATCACAGGGTGACTGGTTGGTACATATGGGAGACAGCGTTCAGGTATGTAATGATATATCTACACTAACAATGTGCTTTGTGACACTCGTCTTTTGTTCTCACATCTCGCCACTCGGTCCCTCCGACTCTGTCAAAGAAATTATTCATAATTTTCAATCAGCAATTCGTCAGTGTTTAACAGTAATTGAATTTTGATACGAGGCAATTATTCATCATTTAAGGTTATTTGCATTAATTTGAAATATTAATGGGTTCTTTTGGGTTGAGAGAAGAGATGAGTATTTGGTCACAGAGGAGCTCCAGGCATATATCCGCTGACATTACCCAGCATCCCCTGCACCGCCTGCGTGGCACAGGTCGCAGAAGGGACAGAGGATAGAGAAAGAACAGGGGATTCTTTGAACACACAGAGAAGAGCTTAAGCACAATCCTTCAGCATCTCCTGAAACTGGTTCCTCAAAATTATAATTGCAAACCGTGATCTCCATGAATGTCCTCATTTAATCTCGTCTATATTCCATCCAACGGCCCCGTCAAGAACATACACGTTGTCATGGTAACGATGACACTTCCCTATCAAACTTGGTTTCTGCCTCTTTTTGCAGCTTTAGATAACACGATATTGTTCAGAAGCTACGTGAAGCTTGAGTTCATGTGTGTGTTTTTAGCCTCGCTAGCATCGCCTGTAAGGATGGAAATGTGGGTTTGAGGGTTGGTCCATCAGGTTTGGTCCCGACTGAGATACCTCAACAACTATTGGATGGATTGAAATGAAATATCGTACAGACATTCGTAGTTCTCAGAAGTCTACGTTTATTTTCTTTTGATCACATGTATTTGAGCTGAATGTCATTTGGAGGTGGAGGGAATGGTGGATGGCGTGACATCAAGGCGATACCAACATACAACAAAGACCAACACACAACAAAACTGGTTGTTGTTTAGTGAGTCATTTCTGTTTTTCCAGCGGCTTTTTAGGCATCAAACGTGAATGTTTTGTGGCGACCCATTGCTGTTTCTGACGCCTGTTAGGCCATGAAAAGCAGTTGTTTTTTTTACTGAGACATCGGTGCCTTTCTGTCAGTATTGTTCCCCCCAAAATCGGGTATTTTCCTCACCATAACTAAGTGGTTGTTGTGCCTAAACCTAACCACACAATAACCACTGCTATATAATAACATGCAAATGTAATTTATCTGTGGTTCAACATTTATTCTAGTGACTGGGTTGCCTCTGTGCCTATAAGTACAGGTTCACAGAGCTCCTAGCACTCTTTTTCGGGGGGGTTTCTTTTCAATTTCCCTCCAAGTACCAGATGATAATAGACAATACTGTGGTGTTAGATTTTCCCCTCAAATTTCAAGTATAATGAGATTTCTTTGGGGCTGGACACAGAAAGGTTACAGTATGTGAAGGTGTGAGATAAGAACATATTTGTCCGTTAATAAAAAGTCGGTTGAGTCTGGAATAACTGGTTTTCTGATTCAGCGCTCAGAGTGTCAGATGTTATCGCCCAGATTGTTTTGACACCCCGTTAAGAAATTCAGGAGGAGGACGGCCAGCTCATGAAATTTGCAGATCCTGATTGAATTTAGGATATTTTCATAAAGGCCATGCACTCTGTGTGTGTGTGTGTGTGTGTGTGTGTGTGTGTGTGTGTGTGTGTAGGCTGTTGTTGGTTGAGAAGATGGGGGTGGGTTTGGATGTCTTTCTCAGCTGTTCTCCTCTCTTGTGGGATTTGAGAGAGGAGTCGGGGGGAGACTCCTCCACCCATCAGTGTAGGTGCTCTCTTGCATCAAGTAGACAGATATTGGATCATTTTTTTTCTTTTGGTCTTACACACCTCTCTGTCTGGTCACGCTTGACTTTGCTCAGTCTTTGTACATCTGACAGACCTCAAAGGCTTCAAAGAGTCCAAGTTCCCCTCAAACACCACCAACCGTACTGCAGGAAACTCTGACCAGGCTCCAGAAGCAAAATGTCAAAGAATGTTTTATTGCTTGGAGTTTTCATATTTGTTCGATTTATAATTTCTGTAAAATTTATGTCATTTAAGCCATGTAGAAAAAAATCTTATTGTGAAGTCCTTTATTTATTTATTTATTTATTTTTGCAGCTGTTTACATTTAAATATATTGAATCTGTACCATGTGATATGTTTTAAATCCGTAATGTTCTTCTTTTTTTTGGCCACCTTGGGGGCAGTACAACAAGCTGTAAACTCTGATTGACTCAGATATTATTACCTTTTTAAAGTTGACATTAGAGATGATGCGAAGTTGGGTGATACTTCTCAAATAGTTATTGACACATTTTCTTCAAAGCCACAGTTGTCAACCTCATAGCAGCATTAAAAGAAAAGTCGGGGGATCCCCAAAGTCATTAGGATTCATCCTATGGAGACATTGAATGTCCAAACCAGACTTCATGGCAATCCCTCCAGTCGTTCGGCATGACACAAAGGCGAGTCGTTTGCCATGCTACACACCACTGTTCAAGACCAACAAACAATAAAACTGGTTGTTTTTAGCAAGGCAGCATTTCAACTGTGCCATGAAGAGTGGGTGTTTTTAGTGAGACATCAACAGCATTTCCAGCCGTGACTGTGCCACCAAAAGTGAGTGTTTTTTAGCAAGGCATTGATGGAATATCCAGCAGTGATTATGTAACCCAACCAGGTCTTTTTAAGTGAGATATGGTTTGTAAGCCAGACATTGATGGTATTTCCTGTAGCAATTGTGCCACCCAAAGTGAGTCTTTATTGGCAAGATATCACCATCATTTCCAGCAGTAGTTTTGCCATGAAAAGCAGGTGTTTTTAGTGAGACATCGACAGCATTCTCCGGGGCAATTGTGCCACCAAAAGTGGGTCTTTTTTTGGCAAGACAGCAAAGTCATTTCCAGCGACAATTTTGCCATGAAAAGTGGGTGCTTTTTAGTGGGATAGTGGCATTTTCATCAACGATTGTGGCACCAAAAGCAGGTGTTTTAATGAGACATTGACAGCATTTCAGTGGTAAGTGTGTCACCAAATAGGGGTGTTTTTGGTGAGATATCGACAGCATTTACAGTAGTGATTGTGCCACCAAAAGCCATTGTTTTTGGCAAGACATCAACATCGTTTTCAGCTGTAATTTTGCCATGAAAAGTGGGTGTTTTTTAGCGAGACATTGGCAGCATTTCCAGCAGCGATTGTAACACCAAATTGAATGTTTTTAAGCAAGACATCGATGGCATTTCCAGCTGTGACAGTGCCACTAAAAGCGGGCATTTCTAGCAAGACTTCAGCAACATTTCTAGTTGTCAACGGCCACCAAACTGGTATTTTAAGCCCAAACATTATCTATTCTAACCATAACCAAGTTGTTTTTGTGACTAGACGTGACCACACATTAACTGCGTTCTTGAACCCAAAGAAACGTAAAGATTAAGCATAATTGATTGATTGATTGATTGATTTCTTATTTATTTCGAACATGTAAACAGAAGTGTCATAAGAAAAAAAGCAAACAAAAGATTCTCAACACAATTTCGCAATTCGGTTTACATTTCCGAAAAGGAGTGGGAGGAAGTACATACTTATTTAATCCCACCCCCTATCCATAAATCCATTTTTTGTTAATTAACTAACTTCCCATTACAGTAATTAACAACATAAACTTTCCCCTTCAATTAACAAAGTTTTACAAAATATTTCAAAAACATAAATTCACAGTCAACATATACCAAAATACAATTTTACAAAAGAAATGTGAGGTAATCTAAGAAAATAAATAAGGCAAACAATATACAAATATACTGCTAAGGATTGTCATGACTGTACCCTTTGAAAATCATTTCTTTATATCTTTTTTTAAATTGCTTCATGTTTGGACATTTCTTGAGCTCCCCATCAAGACTGTTCCATAACTTTACTCCCCAAACAGAAATACAAAAACTTTTCTTGGTAGTACGAAAACTTGGGGTTTTAAAATTGAATAGCCCTCTTAAATTATAAATTCCCTCTTTTTGTGTAAACATGTTTTGAATATTTGCTGCTAGTAAATGATTTTTTGCCCTAAACATTATTTGTGCTATTTGATAATTGATCAGGTCTTCCAGTTTTAATATATGTGCCTGTAAGAATAATGGGTTTGTATGATCCTGATATCCAGCTTTGTGAATGCAGCGTATTGCTCTTTTTTGAAGAATGACTAATGGCTGTAGTGTAGTTTTGTAAGTGCTGTTACACATGTGTGGTTTGTAGGAAAACACAATGCCAACATTTACTCTGTGGATTAAGTTGGCTTTTAATATCCTGCAAATATATTAGAATCTGCATGGAAACCTCTCCCAGGTTGCTAAAGTTACCATATTCCCAGAAAAATTCTGACCTTCTTGTGAGACTCTAACATCAAGTATTTAGTACTCGACTTTATGAAGTCAGAGCGATTCATTTTCACCTCCTCAGTCTGCCACCCACTCATGAAATCCACCCCAAGAAAATGAAGAAGTCCCGCTGACTTGCCTGACTGAAAGATGTTGGCTAATATGCAGATCAGGGGCCGGAGCGGATACTTTCCCCTCCTTTAACTTCTCACTTTTAATGTATCACCTTGAAATCCACAGGGCATCCTCCCAGGAGTCCCTTTGTCTATGAATGCTAATGGGATCTCTCTATGTTAATAATAAATAGCTGCTGATAAAATAATAAATTTCTAATGCCCCCCTCTCAGACCTTTTCCTCTCTCCGCCGTCTCAGATTAGTTTATCAGGGCTTTGCCGCCCCAAACACTTTGGGCTTAATTATTTAAAATGCATGAAAAATTCATATCCTTCTTTTTTTGGGTGCAAAAGCCATCGTTCAGCCTGTGAAAAATTTGGAAAAAGAGGCGGAGGGGGATGAAATATTCAGCAGCGCGCAGGCCCTTCAATTATTTTTCAGATGCATGAATGTTAAAAAACACATGCACACGGAAATGAGCATTTTAAGGCAGAATAATTCCTACAGCGTTATAATACGGTATTGTCAATTATTCAGGGCTAAATCTCCCGGCCGACACTTTACACATTTATGTTTAATCACATTCAGGGAATTTGGATACAATCACATGGCTGTCATTTGTTTTTTTCACCCTGAAGCGATGCAATTAAGTGCAAAAAAAAAAAAAGTTAGAGGGTATTTTATGCTGGCAAATATTTAAAAAGAAGTGAGTTGTGTCCATGTGGGACAAGTTGGCTGAGCCCATGTTCCAGTTTACTGCTCGCAGGCTTCCAGTTCCTTTACTGGCTTTTGTGGACGGTCGAACACTACTGTGTCCGTCCCCACTGGTTTGGCTCCCATCAATGTTTAACACACAACAAAATATAAAAAAAAGAAAAGCTGTTTCCATTCTCATCTGTAATTTAAGCATTCCTCTGTGTTCTATCCTATCCCCGGTATCGCTCTACACTACACAAATGCTTTTGTTTGCTGGCTGTCATTGTGCTGTATTATTTAGAGGCAGAACAAACAGAAAGCCCTCGCTGTCTTCTTCTCCTCTTCCAAATTCATTTGAACACTGGCTCCTCAGGCCTGTCAGTGCATCTACCACAGGGATCAATTTCACTGCTGCAAACCCACTGGATCAGATCAGATGGGACGCCCACGCTATCTTTATCTTTGGCGAGCACAGGCTCTCTGAGGAGCGGGGTGACGACATCTTTGTGGGGGGGGGGGGGGCTTTCTTTCTCCACACTGAGATGATTCTGTGAAACTTGTGAGGGAAACTCTTTTTGAAACTTTCTGATTAACTTTTAGGAGAAGAGGCTGCAGTTTAATATCAAAACTCCTTCATGTAATTGAAAAGAAGCATAACTGCTGATGAGGGTTAAATGATGGGCTCAGAGACGTATTTGAGTCTCAAATTAATTTAAATTGCTGCATGACATGCCCAGAGGTTCTGGGTCAGTGTGCTTTTTTCCTCTCCCTCCATCTTGTCCTCTGTCCCTGTTTAACCTACTATTTAAATAAAGAATTAGGAAATAATCTAAAGATAAATCTTTGAGATGAATCTTTAAGAAACATGTCACACGATTGCTCAGGGGAAGTTTCTGTAAATTGAATTTAAGTGGAGCTAAAACAATTTGTCGATTAATCAGTTAGCCTGTCGAGAGAGAGAGTTCATCTGCAGCAAAATTTTTTCGACCAAAATTGCCAAAGATTCGATGGTCCAAGCTTAAAATTGTAAGGATTATTTATGATAACATATCTTTAGGTTTTAGGCTGTTGATCAGACAAATAAGATGATGCATACAGTTGTCTTTGTGACGCGGCGCCAACACTAATACCATTTGTAAACGTTAGGAGGGGGAACAGCTGAGAAGTTGTCTGTTTCTACCTTAAGTACCAGTAGGGAGCATAAAGTATTAAGCCCCGTTTCCACCAAACGTTTTCAGTATGGTACCTTTGGAACCGAAATTACCCTTCAGACATGGTACCTAGACCCTAGCGTTTCCACTGCAAGCTGTAGGGGCTGGGTTGTTGTCACTCACTGCTCCATCCAGCACTTAATGTATTTCCTCATCAGCGGTGACACAGATGGAAGTCTGCACCTGGTTTATCGTCCACAGAACGAGGCTGCACGCCCACATGTTCAGAACAAAATAGAACAGGCTGCAGTGCGAGTCTCTCTCCATGGGATATTTAAACATAGCAGCTTTGTGCATTTAGTCCTTCTCAGGCAAGCTCAGGGGTTTAGTGTTGCTGGAGCTCACAGGAACGACACTCCGCCAAGTGAGGATTAGTATATATACAGTTCACATAACCCGAAATTAGGTGGGGTGGCGTGGCTTGGAGTGGCTTTACCTAACGCGGCCAAGAGTGACAATGGAAAAAGGGTAATAGATGCGCTGATCGATCTGCTTGTAACCAGAATTGTCCAATTTTCAGCTTGTTTGAGTGGTGACTGGCCGGTCAGTCTCAGATTCAGCCGATCCTGAGCTGATCAAATTTACATGCATGCCACATGATGGTTCACGTCAGGGAGATTTACATCACACAAATTTGGGTGGTCTAGTTTGAAAGCAAGTTAGTCTAGTTAGCTATTTAACCAAGTAGGGTCCATTTGAGTAGGGTCCATTTGATAGATCTTAAAACCAGAGTTTTAAAAATAAATTGTAAACATGTTAGTTTGACTGAAATCGTACCAAAATCAGAATTGGCAGGTCAGACTTCAAATCAGCCAGGTGCATCTTTAGTATCTTTGTGGTAATTTGGATTCAAACAAATAGGCTGCGATAAAGTCACTGATCGGGCTCTGGAAGCATTTCACTGGATGGTCTGCAGACTGTACAACATACACTACAATAAAAACCTCCCCCCACAATATTCAGTCCTGTATCAGAGGATCAGAATTGAAATTAAAGTCTAAAATTAGTTTGAAAGACTGTGAACTGTGAGATAAACTGACAGAAACATCTATATCAAATGTACTTCATTTCCCAGAGAACCAGCATGACAGATTGAAATGTTAAAAACTAGAAGATGGACGACATGACATTTAAAGATTACTGAGCACAAATGTGGGTAGAACTAAATCCACGTAGTGAGAAAGTGGCGAGCCTGTCTGATGTAAATGAACACCGTGCTCATTCGTATCACACTAACAGATTTTGAGAGTGTTCACATGATTAATACATTTATTAACCCACTTCATGCAATAAATTATTCATTTGGACAGCTCATTCTAAAAATCATGTCTGGTACATAGCTTACATTATTATTATATTAATAGTGTTATATTAGCATTATGGCATAAATTATTAAGGATTATGGTTATATTGGATGTCTCAGACTGCGTGCTGCAGTCGTGAGCCGATCACATGTCACATTAAATATTTGAAGAAGAGCTCCTGTTGATTGACAGTGAGCGAAATCGCACAAACTCAACACTCAGATTTTCTTGGAATGAAAGCAATCGATTGAGTGTTGATGTTTATTAATGTTAATGACGTGATTCCCTTGACGAATCTCAGAAGTAGAAACCCAGGCTGCATTTATGTCCTCTATATGTTGGGTGTTAGTGGTGCAGTGTGTGCATGTGGGTGATGTTTTTTAAATAGAATTTAAATGTGAATCATTTTGCATATTTGCATCTGAGTGCACTTTTCATCTAGCGCCATCATCAGGGCAAAATTCTGATTTGTCCAATACTTTGTTTGATGACCAAACACCTGCACTATTAAAGACTTTCCCATCAGCCTCAGCTGTTCTTTTGCTGCGTTCTGAATGACATTGTCTTTCTTTTTACTTGTAACACGTACTGCAGCTGCGCTTACAAAGAATGTACTGCTGCATGGAGTATGTGCACAATTAGGACATACTACTTTGCCATAACAATGCGCCTTGAACTTTGACCATCTTGCTTACATATCCATCGCAGTCTGTAGTGCAAAATTTAAAGTAAAAAGAAAAAGTATGTGATATACAACACAACACTTCTTAACGTACCTTGGAGATAGAACGAAACACGGCGGTCATCCCAGAGAGCTCCACTGTCGTTACTTTGCAGTTTATGTAGTTTTATGTAAGGTCCAACATGTAGGATTTAGGGGGCTATATGGGCAGAAATGGAGTATAATATATATATGTAAGTATGTTTTCTTTATTCTATAATCACATTGAAAATAAGAATCGTTGTGTTTTTGTTAACTTAGAATGAGCCGTTTAGATCTACATCAGGGGCAGGTCCTTGTTTATGGAGATGTTCACCGCCAGGTTTCTACAGAAGCCCTGAATGGACAAACCAAACATTCGCTCTAGATAGGGACATTTATGTTTTTGCGTAGGCCACCGTAGTTTGCAGCCTCTGAGCGACGAGCAGCACTGATCTGTAATGTGAAACAACCGTATTCAGTGTTTTTACCGGTTTAAATCTTCAAGCAGGATACCTCTGCGGATCATTTGTTTCCTGGTAAAAACCTCCTGAATGTCTGGATCTTAAGTTTTTAAGAAAAAAGGTGAGCATACATTAGCAGATGCTGGGCTAGTGGTCCGTCTCTGACATGCCAAACAGCGTTGAAGAAACACTTATTTTTAATGTGAAACTGTTTTATTCAGTGTTTTTAACTGTTTAAATCACCTGGTCTGTTTGTTTTGGAGGGGAAGAGACCTCTGTGGATAATTTGGCTCCTGATAAAAACCTCCCTGTATAGTGAACACCTTTTTCCCAACCTCTCCAGGTAGGGAGCATCACTATTAAGGCTCTGACACACCAAGCCAAAAGTCTGCCGTCAGTCAAAGTTGGGCTGTTGGTGAGCATTTGCCACCCTTGTCATTGTGGTGTGTCCCACACTGTTGCCCCTCGTTGCACCCCATCAGCTTTTTTTTGGCTGATTTAGCATGTTGAATCAGCGGTGGAGCCCACTGGTGAAACGAATACTCTGATTGGCAGTTAAGCTCAGTGCATGAGAAGAGAAACAGAAGTGAGGAAAGTAAACAAAGAGCTTAAGTTAAGAGGGAGTGTGACCAAAGCATACTTGTTACAGTCAGATTATTTTACTTTAGTCACAAGCTCTTTAGCAGAAATGTTTCGTGATGGTTTGTGTTATTGCTCCCTGATGCTCTGTTCTTTAAACATTGGATTGTGTTGTTAATGTGCTAACTGGCTAACTAGCATCAAGGCAGTCTTCTTTTGAAGTGTGAAGTCAGTCTGGTGTCTCTGGCCTTTACACGTGCTCCAGGCACAACGTTTAACCATGACTAGCTGGAAATCCACAGAACCAGCCTGAAAATGAAGAAGATCTGGAATGACTGCATGAGCGTCTGTAAAGCACAGCTGTTTAGTTTTCGGACCTTTGTTGGAGCTGGCCGATGCTATACTATGATTGGCCAGTCTACGTTTGTGGGGTGGGGCTTGGTGAAGGGTCAGTTGTCACATAAACACGCTGTATACAGTAGATACAGCGCTGCATGGATGTGTATACATGCATATACTGCACATTACTACTCATGTACAGTCAGGTCCATAATTATTTGGACAATGATAGAGTTGTCGTCATTTTGGCTCTGTACACCATTATCTGCTCAGATTCAACCAAATGCTTCAAAACTCATTGGACGATGCTTCACAGTGCAGTTGGTCATTGACCTGAAGCATATTGCAAAAGCAACCAAAGACATTTTTAAGGCAAAGAAGTGGAATGTTCTGCAATGGTCAAGTCATATCATCTGACCTGAATCCAACTGAGCATGCGTTTCTCTTGCTGAAGCCAAAACTGAGGGCAAAACACCCAAAACACAAGCAGGAAGTGCAGACGGCTACAGTAAAGGGCTGGCAGAGCATCACCAGGGAAGAAACCCAGCATCTGATGATGCCTATGTGTCCAACACTTCAGGCAGTCATTGACTGTAAAGGATTTGCAACCAAGTATTAAAACTGACTGTTTAATTGATGATTATGTTAGTTTATCCAAATACTTATGAGCCCTTGAAGTCGGGGGACTGTGTGATGAAATGGTTGTCATTCCTACACGGTTCATACTACATTTTTGAAAAAAGCCTTAAATGAAAGCTGAGAGTCTGCACTTTAAGCAGGTATTCATTGTTTCATTTAAAACCCATTGTGGTGGTGTACAGAGCCAAAATGATGACAACTGTATCATTGTCCAAATAGTTATGGACCTGACTGTACATCAAGTAATCGATTACATTACCCAGTTAATATGTATTCCTTTGCAGCGTTTGTATTCATTTACAATTTACAGAAACGCAGGACCTATGTATACATGCTGCATGTTGTTGCTTATTATATAAAGTTACATTTACACATATTTTTTCACCTTGACTGTTTCTATCTTCCTGTGAATTGTGGAACATTGAGAGCAACTTAAAACCAGAGTCAGATTCCATATCATTTAATAGCAGCATACTTTGAAATTATGCGTATATATTTAAATCTTTGGTGTATATGTTGTGGAGATATTGAGACTGGAGGTGCATAAAGAAGTGGGAAGCAGAGATCTGTGTGACAGCAGGTGGAGAGCAGGAACAGCAGAGGAGACACAGGCAGAGGGAAAAATATGAGAAGATACGATATGTTTTAAACATTAAGTGAATGCTGCGCTGACGATGAGTTGTGGGCACCGTTACACACACACACACACACACACACACACACACATACAGAGACAGTCTTATAATCCCTACAGGCCCCGGGGCCTCGCTCTCAGGCCCCTCAACTGGGTAACAACAAACCTGCCTCTCTGATTTATGGAAATGCAGATGGAGTTTTTATTATGCTTCCTGCTGACACACACACACACACACACACACACACACACACACACCCTTCTCACTTGGGCTAAAAGAAGGACAAAGGAGGTCAAACACTGTAAGAAATGTGTCAACTCTGCAATGAAAATGGTGATTAGATTTTGGTCTGTGTGTGTGTGTGTGTGTGTGTGTGTGTGTGTGGTGTCTGTGCATAAAGACATCTTGATATTTAATTGCTGTAATTAACATGTTAAGGACACAATAAATTATACAGTATTTTAAGCAGCAAATAATTCATGCTCTGGTCAGTGTGTTGGCTGCATGCGAATATTTGTAGTTGTGGGTTTTCTACAGTGGCTGAAGTAGTTAATTTAGATCTTTAAAAGTTCAGAAATATTATCAGCAATATTGTGTGTGTTTTTTTTTTAAATAAATTTATTTATTTAGGGCAAAATCAATATAGTAAATTAAATAGTGAATTCTCCAGAAAAGCTGCCATTAATAACCTTTATTTCATTTTTATCATCTTTATCTTAATTCTTAAGGATTATTATCTTCAAGAGAAGCTTTTTGTGAAGGTTAAAGAAAAAACTTTAAACAATAAAGGGAGATTCTGAGAATATCAAAACCTAGGATGCAGAAGTATAAATATCTTATTCATGTTATCCATGAAATAATATCATCTCATTTCTTCTCTTGTTGTCTTACTGAGGTTTTGGACCTGTGATGAGGTACAGAATATTTTGTTTTTGTGTTTTAGTGATATGTACTTAATATGTAGGTAGATATGTGTATGACATGTGTGTTTGTGTATATGTATAAATGTTTAATAAGGGTGTAAGATGCAGGCAGGAACAGCGCACATGGGACGCCATAACCAAGTGGCCAATACAGTGTACAGGAACATCTGCACTGCACTGCACTTCAGTCTGTTCATCTCACTTCAGTTAATTTCAATCAACTTCAAAGTAGGGCTGGGTGATATGGACAAAAATTCGTATCTCTGTATTTAAAGGCTGACTGGCGATACACGATGTATATCGGTATTTCTATGAAATGAGCTACATGTTTTCACTTGCAAGTCAAAGACACAATTGAAACGTCACAAGCACTTTTATAAAAAAAAAACAGGCTGTGATAAAAATAAAATGCAAAGACAGGGATTTTATTCCCTGCACAATAGTGTTGGCAAAACACTAGTTGGTGGTGGAGGTTTCTGTCAAGTGCTGTAAAGCTGAGTTGATTCAAAACACACATTAAACACACATTAAACATGGTTTAATAGAGACAATTTCAAACACAAGTACACAAATCAGCTTCACTATAACTCGCAGCATTCACAGACAAACACTTGTCTTTATCTGGACACATTTTCCCCACAAATACAACATACTAATGTTTTTAGCACAAGCCTATGGCATTTTACATTGTATACATTAGCTTAGTGGCTAGCGGACATTTCCTCTACTCATATGAAGCCAGGGACAACAGCAACATTTAACAAAGGTAACTAGGGCTGCCACGATTAGTCGACTAATTGATGACTAATTGACTATTAAAATAATCGGTGACTATTTCAGTAGTCGACTAATCGGTTTGAGTCATTTTTCATAGAAAAGTACTATAAAAGTACCCCAACATACTCTTACTGCAGCTTGTTACGTTCAGATATTGGCAGCTTTACACACTCTCCCATGACAATGAACTAAAACCCTTTGGCGTGAGTACGAAACAAGACATTAGATGACGTAATTTTGGGGTTTGAGCGAGACAGACCGACATTTTTCAACGTTTTAACACATTTTTCGATGAAATGATTAGTCGACTAATCGAAGAAATAATCAACAGATTAGTCGACAATGAAAATAATCATTAGTGGCAGCCCTAAAGGTAACGTTATAAAATTCAGCTCCATTATAGCTCACAAGGTTCACTGACAAAACAACTGTCTTATACTAAACACGTTTTCCAAACAAATACAACATGCTAATGTTATTAGCACAAACCTATGGCAGTTAACATTGTATAAATTAGCCTAGCAGCTAGCAGAGATTTCCTCTGCTCATATGAAGCCAGGATAAATCACACACAAGACTTAAAATGCTATTTTTGTGGAGGCTTTATTGTCTTCACAATTTATTGTTTCTTATCTGTGAAATTAAAGTAAATCAAAGCTTTGTTTCCACTGAGGGAAATGGTTTCAGCTTACAGAGACAGACAGGAGGTCTGCATCACTGCGATTTTGGAGAAGTGCAAGTCAGATTACGGCTCTGAAAAGCATTGCTGGAGAACTTGTGAGTGAGTGAGTGAGTGAGTGAGTGAATGAGTGAGTGAGTGAGTGAGGCAGAGCTGTGCAGAAAGTGTGACAGGAAAGATGCACACTGGTATGTTTCATGTGACGCAACTTCACCCTGTATTGATATAAACGGTGTTGTCTAAATCTATCTATCTTGAAAATATATCAGTGTATGGTACATAATGGTTATATCGCCCAGCCCTACTTCAGAGCAGCTGATTTTATTATTCTAGGAGGCGACCAAAAGTTTAATTTGTATTTACATTATTAATCATTTCTGTAATTAGAAATTAGATACTTGGTGTCAGTGTATTGATAAAATATTACCATTCAAAATATCGCAATACTCTGCTTTATCGAATTTTCCCCACCCCTTCGTTCCACCACTTTGTTTCTCTGTGTGGTCACGTGTTTATCACCATTTGTTCATAATCTTTCTGTTACATCTGCACAACTCTGTGTGACGGGGAGATTTCAGACTATAACACTCCCCATATCGGAGGCAAAAATCTGGACTCACAAGCAACACGTTTTAAGAAGTGAACCAAATTTACAGCTGAGCTCAGTGGTGTTGCTTCCTGGGGACACATCTGAGGTGTGAGATGTCAAAATGGGATCATATATGTATGTTTCTGAATATTCATAGCTCCCAAATCATGTGTATCAGTGTTCAAGAAGGAGAGGGAGCACAGCGCGCGGGGGGGGTGGGGGGGGAGAAAAAACCCTGCTTGGTTTCATTATCGGGAATGTAATCCTCTTTGTGCAAGAGACTCCCTGTCAGTCTGTGAAGAGGAAGAGGAACAAAGGGAGAAAGTGAGGAAACAGGAAAGGGAAAAAATAGAAGAAGACGCACCAACAGGAAGAGCAGGGCTGCGCTTGTCCACACATTTGTTAGATCAAAACACATCATTCATCCTCTGTTCCCGTGGTGACGCCTCTTCCAGCTCCTCAACACTTAAATACAAGAGCTCTCACCTCAATCCTCTTTCTCTCATTCTCCCCTCCTCCTCTTTTAATGCTCTTTCCCAACCATTCTTTCTTAATTTTTCACTTCAATTTCTTTTCTCTTTCCCCCCATCCTCTCTGGAGTGCTCTTTATCCCCCAGCCCACAGTATCCTCCCACACCCTCCCTCCCTTCCCTCTCATCTCATCCCCACGTCCCCGCCCCTCAGCGCTCAGTGATTAATGCGAGTTTTAATTGTCATGCTCACTTTTATGCTCATTAAAGTGTATTATGCAGCAGTTAGGGTATTAAAGTTCAGCGAGAAATTTCATGCATACTGATGAGAATGCAAATGAGCCCAGCGTGAAAGGATAGTATGGTTTGTGTTGTGCGTGTGTGTGTGTGCGCGTGTGATTATCCCCAGGAGTGAGGCAGAGTGTCATTATCACCCGTACTAGCCATCTTAGCTGAGCGGAGAGAGTCCATCCATAGAAACCATGTTAATGGGAGTCTTGAAGCATTCCTTTCTTTATGCCTGAATACCTGAATAGTATTTAACATATGATGCTGTGTGTTGTCAAGGAACGCTGTACGGGTTTTATTCACTGAGGTACAGTAAAATCATGTACGTACAAAATAAAACAGCACAGGTTAAAGGTCAAGAATTTCTTTGGATTGTTTGAAATTTTCACAGTACGATAACTGCCTCAGAAATATCACAGTTTGACAGTGTTACCTTATTTGAGGCATTTTACCAAAATCCCATTCAAAAAACGTATTGACATTTAGACGAGAGAACCGGAAGTGCTAAAAGCGCTAACGGAGTTCCGGGTTTACTGGCACATTCTATATCAGCACGTCATCGGTATCTGCTGATATTGGATTTAAAATGAATTATCAGAATTGGCCAACATCGTTTTTTATTTTGCAAAATGAATGACTATTACATACAGTACAGGCCAAAAGTTTGGACACACCTTCTCATTCAATGTGTTTTCTTTATTTTCATATTTTCACTATTTACATTGTAGATTTTCACGGTACGATAACTGCCTCAGAAATATCACAGTTTGACAGTGTTACAAATGAAAACAGAGGGGTTATTGTTGGTTGAACAAATGTTTTATTAATATAATTGAAACTTGAAACCATTTTATTATTGGAAGTATGTATAAAAAGTCCCCCCTTGGAAAATTACTAAACTAAAAGGGAGATTCAGCGTCCATTTGCATTTTTTTTAATATCGTAGATAAGTAGGGATGCATGACAATAGAGTGTGCCAGGGCTGACATCAAAACCCGGAAGTTTAGCATCACGCTGGTTCACGGAAGAGAAAGTGAATGTGATTTTTGCATTGCGTTTTGGATTATGTCCGAAAATAAGCTCTGTGGCTAACACAAGTTTATGATACTTACAGGTTTTGTTCAGTGAGATAATCTTCACATATGAACATCTTTCATACCGCAGTTGAAGCTTAAATGCGATCGCCAGAAGTAAAAAGCTAACGTTAGGCTTTAACGGACTACATGACTACTCCACAGTCGCATGATTCTTGACGTCACCGCCACTAAGCTTTCAACTGATTTCGGCCGTTTTATTTTAAAAACATTGTATAATGGGGAAATTGGATTGTTTAATCTAAATAAGAAGCTGTAATGGCGGACTGCCAGCACTCTCGCCTGTTCGGGGGTGATGACGTTTAATGTCCCCGACAGGGTTTGTAGTCGTATTGAGCAACTTGTTAGCAACCGCCTTTTTTACGACACGTAAAAGCTTCAAAATTCACAAGTAGGGTATTTACTGACGTGTTTTATGTCGTAGAACAAAACCTGAAACTTGCTTAAGCTTTTGTTAACCACAGACCTTATTTGAGGCATTTTACCAAAATCCTATTCAAAAAACATATTGACATTTAGACGAGAGAACCGGAAGTGCTAAAAGCGCTAACGGAGTTCCGGGTTTACTGGCACAATCTATATCAGCACGTCATCGGTATCTGCTGATATTGGATTTAAAATGAACTATCAGAATTGGCCAACATCGTTTTTTATTTTGCAAAATGAATGACTATTACATACATTCAAAAGCATTTCCCCCTCTGGGTTGGGACTGAGTTACTTCCCCACTCGAGGGAGTTCAAGTATCTTGTGGTCTTGTTCATAAGTCAGGGTAGGATGGAGCGTGAGATGGATCAGTGGTTTGGTGCGGCGTCCGCAGTGATGCGGGTGCCATGATGGACAGTCGTGGTGAAGAGAGAGCTGAGCCGGAAGGCGAAGCTTGCAATTTACTGGTCCATCTACGTCCCAACCCTCACCTATGGTCATGAGCTCTGGGTAGTGACTGAAAGAATGAGGTCAAGGACACAAACGGCCGAAATGAGTTTCCTCCATGGGGTGTCTGGGCTCAGCCTTCGAGATAGGGTGAGGAGCTTGGAGTAGAGCCGCTGCTCCTTCGCGTCAAAAGGGGTTGGTTGAGGTGGTTTGAGCATCTGATCAGGATCCTCTTGGGCACATCCCACTGGTAGGAGGCCCTGGGGCAGACCCAGAAAATGCTGAAGGGATTACATATCTCATCTGGCCTGGGAACATCTCGGGGTCCCCAAGGAGGAGCTGGAAAGGATGGATGGATTAACATAATTTTTATATTTAAAAAGTGGGCGTTGAGTAATAATACTACACTCTTTGTACGTGGAGTGGACGTCACAGCGTGGTCGTCTAATCACAACCAGTGTAGAGCATCAGACTGAATTTACCAACGCACCATGTCAGGTCACTCACTCTCCGGGACCGCCAGTGTTACTTGAATAAGTAAACACTGACCAACGGGACCAGACTGGCCAACCCGTATGCTCTCACTCAGTGGATGGATGATGTCACAGTAAGCCAATCTTACAAAGGAGGACCACACTTGTTTGTTTTGCTATGGAAGCTAACGTTAGCTAATGTGCTAAAAAGTTAGCGTTCCAGAGAAATCCAGTATTCCTCTTAATCCCTCCCCAGTTTCTGATGAGGTGGACATGATAACCCTTAATACACATAACCTTATTCATCCCTACAACAGGAAATACTTTTTCCCTAACCTGATATGAAGTGTGCGCTGCACATGTGAGCATTTTTGATGATGGCCTCCGTCCAGTCCTTTGGTCTTATCACATTTAACCATAGTTGTCTTTGTTTTTGTTGACGGGCAGTGGCGGCTGGTTTTGAGCCATGACTCCTTCTATTCTGGCTCCCAATAACACAACAAGACCAAAGTGAAGTCATCGTGACGTCGGCCCTAAAAGGGTCTACAGGTAGTATTTTTGCAGGTATTTGGTCATAAACCAAAGTATTGGAAATTTTGAACTGATGATGGTGCTAGTTGAAAAGAGGATCACCAAAGCTATACCAATTCATTCTCATGGGGACATGAATGCGTGCACCAAGTTTCATGACAATCCATCCAATAGTTGTGGAGATATTTTACTCAAAACCCCAAATTTTAAGCTTAAAGTGGCGCTAGATGAAAATTCAGCATCACCGAAGTTAGTAGGATTCATCCTTGCAGGATTAATATCTGAACAAAATTTGATGGCAATCCATCAAACAGCTGTTGAGATATTTCAGTGTGGGCCAAAATGGTGGACCAGCTGACGAACACACAGCTAGCATGTCTAACACAATGAACAGACAGCAGCAGCAGCACGGTGTAATAAATGAGGTGTCTTGATGAAATGTGTGCAGGCTCAGCAAAGGAAAGATAAGAACCTCATTAACATAATGAGCGTCTGAAATTTAAATGTAATACAATGAAAGAGAAATGTCTAAAAGATGAATACAAACCCAGCCATTAGAAGGTGACTATCTTATTCATGGCGGTGTGTCATGTGTGTCTGTGTTGCTGTCTTCCTCTCTCCGCCCACCTACTGTTACCACCATGCTGAGTGAATAGGCTCAGTCATTACTGCGCTTCTACTGCGCTGTCTGCAGGGTAAAATGAGACAATAGTAAAGATTTTCAACCAGGGGGCCTAAATCATTTACACAGCATGGAACAAGTGTGCTGAAATGAGGCTGCTGATGGCTCTGTCCTGCAGCAGCAGCAGCAGGTGGTACTGTAACTGGAAAAAAACATGGGAGGAAACATGACAGATAAACTCATTATGGTGACAAACCGAGTGTTTACGCATGAATAAAACTGTTTAAAATCAGGGCTGAAATGTTCCCCTGGTGCTGATCAAAAGGAGATATCTGCTGTAGCGTCTCTAGCCGAGGCTGTTGGGACGCCACATAGTTAAAGTGTTACTGTTGGAGATAAACAAAGTGTTGTTGTGTGGATTGTGGCGGTGGAGGGAGCATTCAGATCGTTTAAAAGGGCAGTACCACACTGTAAAAAACTCCACTACAAAAAGAGTCCTGCATTCAAAACTTAAAGTAAGAGTTTGTCTGTATTATCAGCAGAATTAATTTAAAGTACAAAAAGTAAAAGTATTTATAGTGCATTAAAGTGTTTTCCTATTCTAGCCACTGTTTTTGGATAAATATTCCTGCTGCATTAATGCGTATGTGTCATTTTGCAACTTTTTATTCATTGGATTAAAATGTGCTATATTGTGATATGTATTGTTATCAGGATATGACATGACCTATATCGATCTATAGCCATCTATGATATGAGATTTTGGTCATATCACCCAGCCCTATATCAATATAGGGTCGAGTTGCGTCACATAACACATACCAGTGCTCTCTCACGTAAGCTGAAACCATTTCCCTCAGTGGAAACAAAGCTTTTATTTACTTTAATTTCACAGATAAGAAACAATAAATTGTGAAGACAATAAAGCCTCCACAAAAATAGCATTTTAAATCTTCTGTGTGATTTATCCTGGCTTCATATGAGCAGAGGAAAAGTCTGCTAGCTGCTAGGCTAATTTATACAATGTAAAATGCCATAGGCTTGTGCTAATAACGTTAGCATGTTGTATTTGTTTGAAAAACGTGTTTAGTATAAGACAGTTGTTTTGTCAGTGAACCTTGTGAGCTGTAATGGAGCCAAATTTCATAACGTTACCTTTGTTAAATGTTGCTGTTGTCCCTGGCTTCATATGAGCAGAGGAAATGTCCACTAGCCACAAAGCTAATTTATACAGTGTAAAATGCCATAGTCTTGTGCTAATAACGTTAGCATGTTGTATTTGTGGGGAAAATGTGTCCAGATAAAGACAAGTGTTTGTCTGTGAATGCTGCGAGTTATAGTGAAACTGATTTGTGTACTTGTGTTTGACATTGTCTTTATTAAGCCATGTTTAATGTGTGTTTAATGTGTGTTTTGAATCAACTAATCTTTACAGCACTTCGCAGAAACCCTGCTGCCGACTACTGTTTTGGAGGTGTAACTCTTGTGCAGCTGCATACTTTCAAACGGGAATAAAATCCCTGTCTTTGCATTTTATTTTTATGACAGTCTGTTTTCATAAAACTGCTTGTGACATCTCAAATGTGGCGTTCATTTGCAACTGAAAACATGTTGCTCATTTCGTAGAAAATACAGAGATAGCAGCTGATCTGATCAGAGCTGATGAGATGAGATTGATGGATGGTAGTTTTTCACACACATTCAAAATCACACCAGCTTCACTGTCCAAATTGCATTTCAGTTTCAACAGTCTACGTCACAGTTTTCAATTTAGCTTCCCCTCAGGCAGTGAAACACCAGTGAGACCAGATTAGCTCCTCTTTTCTTAAAGCTCCTCTAATCAATATTTCTCATATTAACACTAAATCAAAGGAAGAACCCGCAGAGAGTCGTCACCCAGCTTTTCAGCCACTTTAGCCTCATTTACTGTATGATTCAGTCTCACTACGCTCATCAGCCTGGTTTCCAGCAGCAAGCCAGCTGTACACTACCTGCTCCGCACAAAAAAAGCAGACAGAGTTTGTGATAAGAGTCAAACACCTAGCTACTAAAAAGCCAGATATATTTCTACAGGGTGGTGGAGCTCAGACCAGAGCTAAAAATAGGGTAAATATTGGACATGAATTTGTCAGATGGCAATAAACACGACCCTGAATGAATGCTAATGAAGATGTACAAGCAGTGTTCAGATCCTTAAAGCTCCAGTACCAGGCTGTCTAAACTCTCCATCACAAGTTAAAATACTACATTTAGTAGTAGTACATTTAAAACATTACTTAAAGGTCCAGTGTTTAGGATTTAGGAGCAACTATTGGTGGAAATAGTATGTAATAATCGTAGCTGTGTTTTCATTTGTGCATTATCACCTAGAAATAAGAAAAATTGTTTTTGTGACCTAGAAGGAGCCATTTATATCTACACAGGGAGCGGGTCCTTGTTTTTGGAGATCACCATGTTGCACTGACATGTTTCTACAGTAGCCCACAGCAGACAAAACAGACACTGGCTCTAGATAGGGACATTTGCATCTTCTCTGCGGCTGTCTAGATCTTCTACATGCATGGCACACAGGAGAAGTTTCAGGTCTGCAACCTCACCATTAGATGCCACTAATCTCTACACAGCAAAATGTACTTACAGAATTTGAAGTAAAAGTACTCTTAATGTTGAGGACACATGAAGTAACTAGTTACTAAAGCTGTCAGGTAAATGTAGTGCTGTAAAAACTTTCCCTCTGAGTAGCAGTAGAAATGTGAAGTAGCATAAAATTAAAATACTCGAGTAAAGTACAAGTACCTCAAATTTGCACTCAGGTACAGTACTTGAGTAAATGTACTTAGTTACATTCCACCACTGTGCTAATTTTGCTGAATGTGTAAGTCGACATTTTTTTTGCCATATCAACTTTTCAAGGTAGAAGTTTATAAACGGCCTATGATGACGTCAGTGTTAAATGAGTTAGTTTACTGCATACATTACTTTGTAAAATAACATGTTTAATCATATTACTGTAGGTTAGTGGATTTTCAAAGGATTTGCATTTTAAGATAAGATAAGATAAGATAAGATACACCTTTATTGATCCCATAATTGAGAAATTCCAGTGTTACAGCAGTCAAGGAAAAAGAGTCAGATTAAAGATTTCAAAATTAGACTTAAAAAACTTAAATAACTAGGTATGCAAATAAGTACAAAAATTCAAGAGTCGGCGATAAATAACAATAATAATAATAATAATGAAAATAATAGGAAGTGGATAATAATGAGCAGCAGTGAATGAAAATGAGCAGTGGATAAAGGGAGCACATCTAGTGCAAGTGATTGTATGTGCAAAACAGCAGACAGCTGTGGTGTCCATAAAGTGTCCAAAAACGTCAGTTTTCACTCATTTGTTGTTTTATTTTATTTTTCAACAATCAAAATGTCTTTATTGTTTTAATTTTATTCACTTTAATTTATTTCAAGTAATCAATTTCTTCCTGCCTAATTTTTTTTTAACGAATAACAGTTTTCTCATCGATTGAAATGTTTTTTATCAAATTTTTTATCTTTATTTGATCACTTTATTAGTGTATTTTCAAAAAAGAAAGGGACATAAATCCAACACATGAATAGCAATGATAAATCAGCCTATTAATAAGAAAAGAAATTAATAGTCCACAACAATAATGATAGGTAATAGTTCATTAATGTTAGCAATGTGAGCTAGTGAACGCTAAATCCCTGTGTGGCACCTATCCATAACGGTGAGGTGAGCTAGTTAGGTAACATTTACGTACTATTGAAACATATCGGCCTTTTAGTTGTATTAATACTCCAAGTAAACAGACAGACTTGTGAGCCAAATGGATCATTTTGTGACTTTTCAAGCAAAAGACTGACATACTGTCCACCTCAGAAACCACTCACGAAAGTGCAGTGGTGAGGCTAATTCACCTAGCTGTGCTAACACTGCTCCTGATATTTAGAGCACACCTTCCAGTCCCCTTTTTTGAAAATGGGAACCTCAACCCCAGTCTGCCTCTCTGCGGGCACCATACCCGACCTCCATGTGACACTGAAAAGGTGTGTCAGCCAAGACAGCCCAACAGTGTCCAGAGCCTTCAGCATCTCAGGGCGATTGTCATCCACACCCTGCACCTTGCCGCTGGGGAGCTTTTTAACTACCTCAGTAACCTCTGCCAGGGATATGGGCGAGAGTATCCCCCGAGTCTTCAGGCTCCGCCTCCTCCATGGTGGACTTGATGGCCGGGTTCAGGAGGTCCTCAAAGTTCTTCTTCCACCGCTTGACGAAGTCCCCAGTTTGGGTCAGCAGTTCGAGCACAGCCGGAGACAAGCCCTGCTTTCCCTTCCTGAGGCGTCTAACGGTCTGCCAGAAAGTCCTTCTCCATAGCTTCCCTGAACTCCTCCCATATCTGGGTTTTTGCTTTAGCGACTGCCACAGCTGCAGCCTTTTTGGCTAACGGGTACCTGTCTGCTGCTTCAGGAGACCCCTGGGCCAGCCAGACCTGAAAGGCCTCCTTCTTCAGCCTGATGGCGTCCTTAACAGCTGGTGTCCACTAGCAGGGTCTTAGGTTGCCGCCACATCAGGCACCAACAACCTTCCGACCACAGCTCCTAGCAGCCGCCTCCACAATGCGGGTTTTGAACATGGACCACTCAGATTCCATGTCCCCAACCTCCCCTGGGATGCAGGAGAAATTCTTCCGGAGGTGGGAGTTGATGACCCCATGGACAGGGGCCTCAGCCAGACGTTCCCAGTTCACACCCAATGCACAATTTAGCAGCTACAGGCAAGCACAAACGAGAAAAAAAACCCTGAAAATATTCAGGGA